>NC_069364.1:92687500-92987500 GCF_021730395.1 Mercenaria mercenaria | reverse complement strand
TCAGGTGAGCGATACAGGGCCTTCATGACCCGCTTGTTCATATTGGACAGGACAACTCTTCCGATTCCTTATAAGGAGATTTCGAATTACTTCCCTTGTATATAGAGACAGCAGTAAATGTTTTTGAAAAAATGCGATAACTTTCTTATTTTTGAACGAAACATGTTAGTGTAAGCACTCAATTTCTTAGTTAGAACGTTTCTACCCAATTATCATGGTTTCGGTTCAAAATTTCACGAAAAGTTGTTTTCGAAATTTTTTGCACCTAGAATAGATCTAAATGTATAGAATCTATTTGTCATCAGAGAAGAACGTATTTTAAATTAATGTGTGTTGTTGTTTGCGAGTAAAAATGTATGAAGTTTTGTTTTCTACATCTATCTTTTTATGGTGTGAAATAAAGAGGTAATTTAACAGTGTTGAGTACAATACTGAATTCAATTGGCCTTGCGTACACAGCAGTAATAACCCATATTTGGACTGCATATATATCCCTCTCAACCCAGGGTTGGGTTGGCGTCCTGGTGCTCTATCTCAGTTATATTTGATTCAAAATGAAAATGGTTGTTCCACATTTAATTTATTAGCCACATGATATTATATATGGTGCATTACTTAGGCAGAAGTTTTCCTTGAATCATGTCCCTTTAATACTTATTATGCCCCCAGCATCTACTGATGCGGGAGGCATATAGTGATCGTCCTGTCCGTCCGTTAGTCCGTGGTTAACCAAATGGGACCGTTTCGTCTAGCATCAATACCCCTAACTAGAATGACTTGATACTAATGCAGATGTAACCTGTGACCATTCCTCATCTTCAGACATCACCTGACCTCAGTTTGACCTTGACCTTGACCTCATTTTGGACTTAGGTTGCTTTATATGGGCCATCTCTTGGTTAACCAAATGGGACCGTTTCGTTTAGCATCAATACCGCTTACAAGAATGAATTGATACTAATACAGATGTAACCTGTGACCATTCCTCATCTTCAGACATCACCTGACCTCAGTTTGACCTTGACCTTGACCTCATTTTGGACTTAGGTTGCTTTATATGGGCCATCTCTTGGTTAACCAAATGGGACCGTTTCGTCTAGCATTAATACCACTACAAGAATGAATTGATACTAAAACTGATGTAACCTGTGACCATTCCTCATCTTCAAACATCACCTGACCTCAGTTTGACCTTGACCTCATTTTGGACTTGGGTTGCTTTATATGGGCCATCTCTTGGTTAACCAAATGGGACCGTTTCGTCTAGCATTAATACCACTTACAAGAATGAATTGATACTAATACAGATGTAACCTGTGACCATTCCTCATCTTCAAACATCACCTGACCTCAGTTTGACCTTCACCTTGTTTTGGACTTAGGTTGCTTTGTATCGACAAGGATGGGGGCATCAAGCGTTTATTGAATGCAGCTCCTTGTTTCTAAAATGTTTTGATACACTTTATCTCTGTTATTACTTAATACATTTGACACAGACTTAAGCTATTTCCCAATATCTTAATCCACATTTGTTTCTTTAAACACTCCAGTGACAGCTCCAGCTTCCTCAGATCTGCCCAGTTTCACTATCCAGTGTCAAAATAGTCGAGTATGTTGTCTCCTGTGATGACTCTTGTTTGCTAATTGTGTTTGATCAGCATGATATAAAGAAGTTTTCATTCATTTTCCAGGCTGAGGTCAGTACAGTGAATTTGTTGCTAGAGTTGGGTGCAAAGGTTAATTTGGAATCCAAGGACAGAAAAACAGCTCTTATTTATGTAAGTAAATATTTTCATTATTTGGAAGAGGGACATTGTCAGAAGTTATATTTTAATGATAAGATGGAGATTATGTTTTGCATTACAAGTGATAGTTTTATCTGAGAGGCATTTGAGATGTAGCTAATGACGCCAATAATACCCCAGTCACACATACGGCGCAGATAGCTACGTCTAGCCACGGATAGAAACGTAGTAATCCGTATCGATCCGTACCTGAGCCATACCTCAAACTAGTAATCCATATCAATCCATACCAACACTTTGTCAAAACGTATTCAAGACTTATCACAAACTTGCAAGTTTCTCCAACTTTTGAACATGCACAAAAGTTTGAGCGATCCGTAGCCATTTGAGCATGACTTTAGTCCAACTTGGTTGAAACTTATTCATCCATAGTTAAACGTGCTAAAACATAGTTATCCATACTGAAACATACCTTGCCGTAGCTGAACTAAGTCAGTAGGTCAAATAATAGAAACTTTGTGACCTCCCTAGAGGCAATATTTTAAAATGGATCTTCATGAAAATCGGTCTTAATGTTCACCTTGATGATATCTAGGTCAAGTTCGAAACTGGGTCACGTGCAGTCAAAAACTAGGTCAGTAGGTCTAAAAATAGAAAAACCTTGTGACTTCTCGAGTCCATACTTTTCAATGGATCTTCATGAAAATTGGTCAGAATGTTCACTATGATGATACCTAGTTTAAGTTCGAAACTGGGTCAACTGCCATCAAAAACTAGGTCAGTAGGTCAAATAATAGAAAAACCTTGTGACCTCTCTAGAGGCGATATTTTTCATGGGATCTGTATGAAAGTTGGTCTGAATATTCATCTTGATGATATCTAGGTCAAGTTCGAAACTGGGTCAACTGCAGTCAAAAATTAGATCAGTAGGTCTATGTCGTCCGTGTGTCTGTGTGTAAATTTTTGCTCACAAGTGACCACATAGTTTAAGATCCAGCCTTGAAATTTGAATGACGTGTACAGTTTTGCACACCAATCTTTAAACTGTCTTTCAGTGACCATAAATGTGACCTACTGATCTACTTTCTAATATTTTAGCATCAGTTTGCCATTTGAAACATGTGGTTCAATATACTCAGGTGAGCGATTCAGGGTCATCATGACTTGTTATACACCTTCAAATTTTTAGCTCGACTATTCGAAGAATAGTCTAGCTATTCTACTCACCCTGGCGTCGGCGTCGGCGTCGGCGTCACACCTTGGTTAAGTTTTTGCATGCAAGTACATACAGCAATCAATTAAAGGCATATAGCTTTGAAACTTATTTTTTCTTTTTCTAGGTCAATTACCAACCTCTCTGGGTCAAGTCCCATAACTCTGACATGTATTTTGAGCAAATTATGCCCCCTTTTGGACTTAGAAAATTTTGGTTTTACATGCAAGTTACTATCTCCAAAACTAATGCAGATATTGTTTTGAAACTTCATATGTGTCTTTGGGGTTATAAATCTAGTTGATAGCAGCAAGTCCCATAACTCTGACCTTCATTTTGGCCAAATTATTTTCCCTTTTGGACTTAGCAAATTCTGGTTAAAGTTTTGCGTGCAAGTACATACAGCTATTTACAAAAGGCATATAGATTTGAAACTTATTTTTTCTTTTTCTAGATCAATTACTAACCTCACTGGATCAAGTCCCTTAACTCTGGCATGTATTTTGGGCAAATTATGCCCCCTTTTGGACTTTGAAAATTCTGGTTAAAGTTTTACATGCAAGTTTCTGTCTCCAAAACTAATGCAGATATTGAATTGAAACTTCACATGTGCCTTCGGGGTTATAAAACTAGTTGATAGCAGCAAGTCCCATAACTGATATGCATTTTGGTCAAATTATTCCCCCTTTTGAACTTAAAAATCTTTTGATATTTAACCTTTTTGGGTAATATTTTCCTGCTTCTGGGACAATATTTCGAATAGTCGAGCTTGGCTGTCTTATGGACAGCTCTTGTTTTTCTTGCAATACAGTTTGCATTTCACACGTGAATACAAAGCCCTGTATTCAGTTTATGTCCCATCAATTACTTGAAAATCATCGATGATGATACTACTTGCTGTAGTCAGAAATGATGTAATGATGGTGTCTTGCCATTCCATGTGCCAAATAGTTAACTGTTTCAGATGAATGTTTAGTGCTATTTACCTGAAATTATGATTAATTTGACTGATAAGAGGATATATATAATAAAAAAGGGTCATTTTACTGTACATTTATCTGCAATGATGCCTTCAGCTTTTGTGGATTTTGCCAGGCCAGATCGCACTTGGTTCAAGAGTTTAGTGTGATGCAGGACTAGAAAAATTCACATCCATTCCAGCCAAATACCACAGTGCAATATCATATATAACCCTTTTGTGCTTTGTTTTCTCTTCTTTTGATGAAGGTACTCTATAAATAAAAACGTGACTACTGGATATCATTTGAAATTGATAAGCATTATATGAAAAGAAAATTTAAATTTCAAGGAATTTAATTCGCATGTTGCAGTTGGAAATCTTTAACAGTTTTGAACTAAACTCCATCAAAGCTTTTGATGGGCGTGTTCGGTCCATATCTTTGTCATCCATGGATGGATTTTCAAGTAACTACGCATAAATGTGTGGCACAGTAAAACGATGTGTCGCGCGCAAGACCCAGGCCTGTAGCTCAAAGATCAAGGTCACGCTTAGACGTTAAAGGTCATATTTCATGATAGTGCATTGATGGGCGTGTCCGGTCCATATCTTTGTCATTCATGCATGGATTTTAAAATTATTGGGCATGAATGTGTACCACAGTAAGACGACGTGTCGCGCGCAAGACCCAGGTCCGTAGCTCAAAAGTCAAGGTCACACTTAGACGTTAAAGGTCATATTTCATGATAGTGCAATGATGGGCGTGTCCGGTCCATATCTTTGTCATTTATGCATGGATTTTAAAATAACTACACATGAATGTGTGACACAGTAAGACAACGTGTCGCGCGCAAGAACCAGGTCCGTAGGTCAAAGGTCCTAAACTCTAACATCGGCCATAACTATTCATTCAAAGTGCCATCGGGGGCATGTGTCATCCTATGGAGACAGCTCTTGTTTTTTAAATCCTTGTCAGAATTATCATTTTAACTTGAAAAATAAAGAATCTACAGAGAAGACTGTAACACAGGGTCAAGAACAGCTTCACAATTTCCAGATTATCTTATACATTATTGCTAGATAAACTTTATCTCTTGTGTTTATATCTGTTGCAAGATCAAGCAGAATGAAATGTTTATCTGTTTAGGCTGCCAAGAGAGGGCATAATCAGATACTGTGGTTGTTACTGGAATGTGGAGCCAACTTCAATACAACATCACAGGCAGGACACACTGCCCTCGACTATCTCAAGTTGTTACATCACACTGACACTGAAGTTATACTTACAAGTCACATCCAAAGGTACAAGATGTAACTTCATACAATATTCATACAAACGATTTTTGTTTCTAAATATTTCACATATAATAATTTATAATAGAGACTGTAATTTCAATGCTTGTTTAGGTAGTAAACCACTATACATAGTATTAAAGGTTTTGTAAAATTTATTTGATCATTTTATAGTTTAATCTGCTAGATGTAAATGTACATGTTTAGGACTTTAGATTTAGGTTGTACAAGAATGTTAAAAATGTGTATGGCTTAGTGATAATAACAATGTGTTGCATTTTGACTGTTGCTATTTGAAATAAAGAATAAAATCCTGCATGATTGCATATCCATGCAAGTGTAAAAAATGGCAATTTTTCCAAAGTTTAATGTTGTTTTCATTCTATTGTTGCATGACACTTGAACTTTTAATATTTATTTATGAACAAAATGAAGAGCCAGGTCAGTTGTAAAAACACAAGACTGTAGATCTAGAGGTGGTGAATTTGAATACTTGATGAGGCCTTTGTCCTCTATGATAATTTGACAGAAGACAACAAATCTAAAATAATTTGACCCCCAACCTCTGATTCATGTGTGCAAGAAATTAGTTACTTGCAGAGAGCATGTAAATACTGCTACAGAATCCAGGACCAGTTGTTAGGTCAACTCACTGCAATTTCAACTGAAAACCTGTTGAGAAAATCATTGTTAAGATCTTTGTAGTAATTCCGAGCTTAGATAATGAAATACAAAAACGATTTTTGTTTTTCCCTCAGAGTTATGTCGGAATTCAACAAGCAGGTGTCAATAACTCTTAATGGAACCGCAAAGATATTGACGTCCTTGTTCAAGCCGCAGTTGTTCAACATTTGTGATGGCGAGAAGTTTGAAATTGCATTCCAGCATAATCTGCTACCACCAAATTCAGGTTTAACTTTTTTATCCTGTAAAATGAATAAAACAGTAAGATCATCCGGTTGTATTTGAAGTGTTCGAATATGCTTCTCTTCTGGGTGAGCTGTAAGTTCAGATTGGTCCGCTTGACCCCATTTAGGCACTGTCAGAGCTGAAAATAGAAACAAAAACCTAGTAAACCTGACAAACCTGCACCAAAATAAGTCTGTAACATCCCCGTATCAACCTTTTTTGAGCTTTTCGAGTCCACAGAGTTATAAAAGGAAAAGCAACTTCTCATGAACTTTGTTATATATCTTCACTTAATTTGGTCTTTAACATCCTAGTATAGACCTTCCTCAAGTTTGTTGTAATGGTCTGACTTTATTCAGACTGCCAAAGATAAGATTAGAAAATTCTTTGAACGACTACGACTGCCATTTAAGGAAATCACAGCAAAAAATGTTTAAAAAACGCTCTGTGTAACTTTTAATGAACCGTTTAATGCAGAATGGAATTTTGCTAAACTTTGACAAAAGTAAGTTTAAAAGTTGAAGGTCCTCCTCTTGTGGGCTACTTCGGCTCATTTTGGTCCCTTGTCTTGTTACACCTTCCCAAAAGAAGTGGGAAGGAGGGTAGTCATAAGGTCAGTCCCAGTCTGTCTGTTGCAGATATCGTTCTTCAACCATTTAAAAAGGATTCAAATGGAACTTTTCATTGTGGAGTTTTGATGTGGTTGACTTTTTCTTGGGAGGTGCGAGGCCAAACATTGAAGAGTTGGGGGATCTTATTTCCTCTTGACAAAGTAACATAGCAAGGGTATTAATCATTTCAAGGTTAGCTCTATTTTTGTAGAAAATTTCAGGGAAATAGTGAATTGCTCTCCTCCCACTCAATGAGAAATTCATTCCATATTTGTTATTACATGCAAGTCATTAAGATATATAATCATTTCTTGAAATATCATGGCCACAAGTAAAGGATGACAGTCTACAGTTGGTGAGTTGTTGACAACAAATAATTTATTCACTTTTACTTTGCCTTAATCTAATTCCTTTGCATTAAGTTTACTTAACTAGGGATTGAATAAGTGTAGAGAATTCTTAATCCTGCCATTTTGCAGTCTAAAACTTAGATGGGCTTGTGAAACCATAACTCCAATAAATTGGATTAGAATTGTAAAGTGGAGTTACTTCCCTTCGCAAATAAGGAAGTAAAACCCTCAAGCAGTATTTCACCCAAACAAAATGAAATTTTATTTTTCAGGTATAGGGTATTTGTTATTTATTGGTCATGCCACATTTTCCAACCAAGAAGTGATGTGTCGGCTTTATGGCCCGAGTGCAGTAAAGGCTGTTACATTGAATGGACATCATCAGTCTTGTCTTACAGAGGTAATATATTATTCCATCAGAGAAGTTCTTATACATCTTATTGGAGACAAAGATAAACAAGCTGTAATAGAAGCTTTTGAAAGACCTTTTAGTTTCTTATGCTTCCCTTTGCATAGATTGAAATAATACACATGTTGTGTAAATTCTACCTTTTAAAACAAATTTTTGTCTTGCAGTGTAAGGGTAATTTTATTTAGATGGACAGAAAAGTTCTCTGCCCTAATTACTGGTCACCTTTCATTTAATGCCTTTCAGAGGTTCATTGAAACATAACAGTGAATTATATGTGAAACTTCACAGTTTCAAATCGTAGGATTTTCATTTGAGAGTGTTTGTTATGAAGGAGCTACACTTGAATGCAAAATAATAGGAGTAATAAAGAATAGAAATTCTTTCCAAAATATGCATCAATAAATACGTAAAGTACATGTGTATAAATTTCTGCAAAAACATAAGGATAATCTCCCCACCATATTAAAATATGAAAAAAATATATAACTTTTTTCCCAATATTAATATTGTGACACCATGATTTTGCATAAGATGTTGCCCAGTGCTCATGACATTATGAGAATAGAACTGGTAAATTTGATAAAATCCTTTCAAAAGACACAACAAATAAAAGTTGTTGTTTTACATGTAATGTCGAAAAGTCGTTCATTTATGAAAACCAGATTAAATTTTTCACCCATGTCTGCGCCACTTGTGAAAGAATTTCATCTGATATTAACTCAGTGAAAGATATTTTGTCGTTACACTGAAACAAATATCCTCAATTAATTAAGAGGAGTAATTTCGTGGATTTCTGCCAATTTCTCCTTTCCAGTGTACCACATGCTTTCAGAATCTCATTGGTCTGATGAAAGGATACCTAAATTAATGTAATAAGTAACTGATGCTCTTTTATTTGACAGCTATCTCTTTATTAAATTCCATAGTACCCTATCTGGATTGTGATAGAAGCTTTTCAACTTATTGGATTTAGTCGTAAGTACATTTCCTTAAAAATGGTGTTGTATGATCATTGCAAACTTCTGAATTGGTCCTTTAGATTGACTTGAGAATGTCATATATTTTTCAGGAGGGTAATTTTGTGCTAGCTTTTTCACCATTGGTTGATGGAAGAAATTTACTGACAATCAATACATTAAAAACAAAAGATTCTAAGGTAAGTTGATTTCTAATGGTGCCTCTCCTACCAGACCCCTCTCTCCCGACTCCTCCCCCGAAGGCCATCATGGTGGGCATATGGCACTATAACATCAGGTCATATTATTTGAGATGAGATAAAAGATATTTTAGAATTTGAAGTGAAATAAGAAAATGGTGTTACACTTCATTCTCACAGTGAATTGACAATGATACATTTGACCTGTATGCTTAAGTAATTTTTTCCATGACATGTATAATTTTGTGTCCAGAGCACAACTTAATTTTTTCAAGATATTGACTTTAAACTTGGAATACTGGTGGGTGGTGATGTGAGGGGGGTGCAACAATCCACTTTACCCCCTCCTGACCCCCCACACCCCACCACAACCCTAGGTTGGTAGGTCAAAGGTTATTGTTACAGCAACGTCAAATGTGTCTGTCATATTTTGTGTCCAGAGCATAACTTAATAGCCATTCAGGGTATTGACTTTCAACTTGGCTTAAATGTATGTTGCAATGAGACAGTGTGCACAGCGCATGAACTTTAAGGTCACAAATTAAGTGAAATGTGTCCTTTGCTATGCACCCACCTCCTCACACCCTCTGTCACATTAAAATCCTCCTCTCACACACACACACACACACACCCAAGAAAAAAACTTTTCTTTAAATTTTTCTTTTTCCTCCTCTGATCTAGAGCTTTAGGTGTATATTGCCACGTATTGCAGAGCTCTTGTTCAGTATATGTAAACATTGCAAATAGGTTATATGCTGCATTGAATAATTTACTCAGGATACACCCTTCTGAAATTATTCCACAGGCATATGATCTCTTGTTTGTGTTTAAATGTATAAATAAACATGCTTTTGATGTACATGTATATTTATGTCTGCCTCCCCCTCCCCCCCCACTGTGGGAGGCATATTGTTTTTGCCCTGTCCGTCTGTCACACTTCATTTCCGATCATTAACTGGAGACCCATTTGACCTAGAACTTTCAAACTTCATAGGGTGGCAGGGCTTTTGAAGTAGACGACCCCTATTGTTTTTGAGGTCACTCCATCATAGGTCAAGGCAACAGGGGCCTGAACATGGAAAATCATTTCCAATCAATAACTTGAGAACCACTTTACCCAGAATGTTGAAACTTCAAAGGATGATTGGACATGCAGAGTAGACAACCCATATTGATTTTGGGATCACTCTGTTAAAGGTCAAGGTCACAGGGGCCTGAACATGGAAAACCGTTTCCGATCAATAATTTGAGAACCACTTGACCCATATGTTGAAACTTCATAGGATGAATGGATATGCAGAGTAGACGACCCTTATTGATTTTGGGGTCACTCTGTTGAAGTTCAAGGTCACAGGGGTCTGAACATGGAAAACCATTTCTGATCAATAACTTGAGAACCACTTGACCCAGAATGTTGAATCTTTATAGGATGATTGGACATGCAGGGTTGATGACTCCTATTGATTTTTGGGTCACTCTATTAAAGGTCAAGTTCACAGGGGCCTGAATGTGGAAAACCATTTCCGATCAGTATCTTGAGAACCACTTAACCCGGAATGTTGAAACTTCATTGGATGATTGGACATGCAGAGTAGATGACCCCTATTGATTTTGGGGTCACTCTATTAAAGGTCAAGGTCACAGGGGCCTGAATGTTGAAAACCATTTCCAATCAGTATCTTGAGAACCACTTGACCCAGAATGTTGAAACTTCATAGGATGATTGGACATGCAGAGTACTTGACCCCTATTGATTTTGGGGTCACTCTAATAAAGGTCAAGGTAACAGGGGCCTGAACATGGAAAACCATTTCCGATCAGTATCTTGAGAACCACTTGACCCAGAATGTTGAAACTTCATAGGATGATTGGACATGCAGAGTAGATGACCCTTATTGATTTTGGGGTCACTCTATTAAAGGTCAAGGTCACAGGGGCCTGAACATGGAAATCCATTTCCGGTCAATATTTTGAGAACTATTTGACTCAGAACCTTCAAACTTTATAGGGTGATACGACTTACAGAGTAGATTACTCCTATCGTTTTTGTTGTCACTCCATGAAAGGTCGAGGTCACAAGGGCCATCAATAACTTGAGAACACTTGACCCAGAATGTTTAAACTTAGTGAGATGATTGGACATGCAGAGTATATGACCCCTACTGAATTTGGGGTCACTCGATCAAAGGTCGAGGTCACAGGGGCCAGAACATGGAAAACTGTTTCCAATTCATAACTTGAGAACCACTAGGCCCAGAATGTTGAATCTTTGTGGGATGATTGGACATGCCAAGTAGATGATCTCTATTGCAGCCAACCGTCAGTGTCTCTTTGACTTTTGCTCCTGTCCCCTATTGACTTCTTGCCTATACAACTATGCAGTGGGGGAGACTTGCGTTTTTTTACAAAAACATCTTCTAGTATTTCTTGTTTAGAATTTTTAATTGCTTGTATTGAATGTCTTCATTTTCACAGCATAAACTTGTTAAGACTTATATATTATAAAGTTCTATGCTTTATGTTTACAGGCCAAGTTGATAGTGTGTGCGTACATGGCTCAGCTTTTACAGTGCTAGATGTGGTCTCGTAACAACATTGTACCAGGAAACTGTGATGTTTTAACTGTTTTATATATGGTTTTTTTTTTGGTAGTTACTATGTATAAGTTATAGATGTTTTGCTAATGAACATTTTCAAAGCAATTAAATTGTCATTTATGCATTTAGCATTACATTCAAGGCGCATTACAAATGTTGAAAATACATGTTACATGATGGAGACAACCAGATAATTGATATCCTTGGCAAGTGGGGTCTTCCTTCATCATTACAGCTGGAAAAGTCGCCATGTCTTGAAAACTTTGCTGATGTGACTTATAGCCAAAACTAAACAAGAATCATTTTTCATTTTATGTATCATTTGATGAAAAATTTCAGCTTGTTTATTTCGTGCACTTGAAATTTTTATGCACTTTCAGTATATTGTTTCATTTTGCTAACTGTATTTGTTGATGTTACCTATGTTAGATGTATTATTTATTTATTTAAGGGACATGCCTGCAGGTGTATATAACAGTACAGTTGACCTGTGTTGAACTATAACACCTGCTTGTAAAGGCCACTATTTTCTCAATTTATTTGACCATAAATAGTGTAAATTAAACTGAGTTGAGAGACCATGTGTCAACTAAGACCACTTATACACACAAATTTCACTGTATGTCACTTTATTCCTGATGTAGGTCCACTTTAAGTAAGATTAAGTTAAAATAGTATCTGTATTGGTGAATGTCGGTATGATAATAGTGCTGTCACACTGACATGATTTGCAATAGGACGTATACTCATTGTGTTGGGCAAGTTTGATATTAATTTATTTACTGCATGCTGAATTACCAGATATTCAGACTTCCGATAACCCGACTCATTTTTGCAGTGAAAGAGAAATAGGCAATAAGTAAGGAACTGCTGACCTAAATTGATCACCAAAGTTTACCTGTTATACATTAATAAAGTTACCAGTTACCAGTATAACGCTCTGAATAAGTAGAAAAAAGGGTATAGAGATGATAAAAGTGTCAAAAATTTGATATTAATTTTGCTTTATGAACATTCAGCATAATCAGGGTTGTTTATGTAAATTTGTAGATGTAGAAATCCGTTGTGTACTATATATTAGATGCTATTTATATAAAGTTTTTTATGGGTATTATAAACTTGGTTGAGTTTTGTCTTCACATTCTGTTGTGTTGGCATTGTGTAGTTTTTTATAATTAAACAGAAAAATGTTAAGCAATGTTGTCCTTGGTTATTATATGTCCAGTGCTATATTTTAATAGAATACTGATATTATTTTTGGTGCGTATAATACTTTGTTAACTGCTTGTAGGTCAGATGTCAAGGTCACTGTGACCTTTGCTTTGTTAACTGCTTGTAGGTCAAATGTCAAGGTCACTGTGACCTCTGCTTTGTTAACTGTTAGCAACATTATGTTTGCAGTTAAGTTATCATTGTACTTGTTAGTTACATACATCAACATTGTGATCGTCTGTTTTGCTAGAAGTTTATTAAGTTTATGTACAATTAGATATTATTATTATTGTCTGCTTAAACGTTGAGTGAATGAGAAAAGTTCTAACATTAACTGACAAATTTTTGATAAAGGGACTGTACTCCAGATTTTGGATAAAAATTATCTTTCTTTGAAGTGGAAGTTTGGTCATATTATGAAGAATATGAGTTTTGTTTCTAAACTATCTTTAGAAAATGCTTAATCAAGAAAAAATGCCATGTCTGAGTCGGGTATTGAACCCGGGTTGCCTCTGCAATAAAACCTTTCCTACCATCGTTACCAATACACAATGTAGGAATTTGTACTTAACAGCCATTTATATAAAGCTTTATAATTAAAGCAGCTTACGTTCTGTACCATGTGAGAAACGCTTTTCAATTTTAAAGGAAAATTAGTAAAAACAGCTAATTCTTATATGTTTCCATAACATATAATCTGTCATTAACTAAGTTCCAAAGCCTTCAAAAGAAATATGGCAATAAATCCCGATATATCTAAAAAATTTTCTTTTTTCTCATACAATCTGGAGGTCAGTCTCTTTAATAGGACCAAATTTGAAAGAACTTGGTTGTTGCAGATATTGTTTAAAACATGCTAGTAAATTTAACACAGCATTATTTTTGTTTTGCAATATCCACTGATTACATGTTTTTGTTAATTCCGAGTAATGTGGAAAACTTGTGTTTGTGTTTAACATTTGATCTCTGAACTCAGCATTTATTTTCTAGAACTTAGTTAACTTTCTGGGATGTTTGCCAGTAACTTAGGGAAACTGCTGTTTTATTGATTGTTGTATGATAAACTCTTATCTGTTGCCATAATTTTACTGATATACGATGGAGAAATCATTTAAACCCCAAACCATGCCTTTAACAAATTCACAAGTTCCTCTTAAGCATTTTTGGATCATCATTTGTTTAAAAAAGATTTGTTTATTTTGTATATAAAATGAAAAAAATTACCTTTAATGATAATTTGCAATAACATCACTACCATCAATTGAAGGTTTTAGTTTTCTTTAATATAACAAGCAATGTTCCTGACATCCAGATGTACTCAGTCAAATTTCATTTGAAACAGGACAAGCCAGGGCCTTTTTCTGCAATTTAATTGATCAGAACTTGGAACTTTAACTTTTATACTGCTACAAATTCAACCAACTGATATTATTGTTAAGTAAGTGTATACTTATTTATTTTAGCTCAATTTTGATGAAAACTTGATAGCTTATTTGAGTCATTCACAAGTCCGCTTCCATGACAAACTAGTATTGGTGACATTTTAGAATGTTTGGTCATATTTTCAGTAAGGCTCACACCCGTAACTTTTGGGATGAAGTCTGTACCTTAACACTAGACCACCGCTCTGGTTATATATCATATTGTTAAAGTTTGCTTGATGTTTGTTTATGTACAAAGTGTGATGTTGATGTTGTTAAAACTTGATCATGTAACTAGTCATAACACAATGTGATTATATATTTAATGCCAGTTAAGTTTACTTTTGTTGCGCTGCAGTGTATTGAATCCTAGGTTATCTTTGGTGAGGAGAATTTAGTTGGTGCTGATAGTGTTGTTAGCATTTGTAAAATACAGTTTCATAAGTCTGAGTGAAAGAGAGGTCAAAGAAGCATGCTTCCAAATATACACTTCTTTATCAGAATTTCTAAAACTAATAATACCAGTAATGTCTGTAAAGTAAAAATTGTTGTACTTCTTGACTAATTAAGAAATTAATGATAATTTATTAAGAACTGACTTCTAATGATGCTATTGAAGGAGGGAGTCAAATGTAATATCTCTATTCATTTGATATTACTGTTGCTTTTAGTTCATTCAATATAAACATTTCGGAAAAGTATCTGTAAATGCAGAAGCCTATTTTGAAGTTTTGAAGGTTGATGAAAATATTCTTTTGTGCTTGATTTGGATATATATTTGGTTTATTAATGAAAGGGCTTAAAGAAGGTTGGTGCTTCTATTTGGATGAAATAATTCGGGAAGTGGGGAGGGCACCTGCTGGGTACTCCTATATGCCATATGATCTAAATTGTGTCTTTGTGACTCAAAACCAAACAGTAACAAAAAAATGCTAATGAAAGGGAAAGGAGAAAAGATTGGCATGACTACAATTATCTGACAATTTTGTACATTTTATAGAGAAAAAATGTGACAATTTCCCATAAAAAATGACCATTAACAACTAAGTCTGTCAATTATCCCTTGTTAAATAAGGGAATTTTAAGGAAGAAGGTTATGTGTAATTCTATATAGCAATTTTCATGTAAGATCTGATCTTGGTGACTGTTGAAGTTGGCAGAATAATGAGCATGTTTCCTGAGACTAGAGCGGCAATATTCACTCTAAATAGACCTGTAGGATAGAATGAAAAATAATGATTTCCTAAACAATCGGAAAAAGGTTATATTTTTAGCTCGACTATTCGAAGAATAGTCTAGCTATTCTACTCACCCTGGCGTCGGCGTCGGCGTCGGCGTCACACCTTGGTTAAGTTTTTGCATGCAAGTACATACAGCTATCATTTAAAGGCATATAGCTTTGAAACTTATTTATTCTTTTTCTAGGTCAATTACCAACCTCACTGGGTCAAGTTCCATAACTCTAACATGTATTTTGAGCAAATTATGCCCCCTTTTGGACTTAGAAAATTCTGGTTAAAGTTTTACATGCAAGTTACTATCTCCAAAACTAATGTAGATATTGAATTGAAACTTCACATGTGTCTTCGGGGTTATAAAACTAGTTCATAGCAGCAAGTCCCATAACTCTGACCTTGTTTTTGGCCAAATTATGCCCCCTTTTGGACTTAGAAAATTTTGGTTAAAGTTTTGCGTGCAAGTACATACAGCTATTACCAAAAGGCATATAGATTTGAAACTTATTTTTTCTTTTTCTAGATCAATTACCTACATCACTAGGTCAAGTCCAATAACTCTGACATGTATTTTGGCCAAATTATGCCCCCTTTTGGACTTAGAAAATTCTGGTTAAAGTTTTGCATGCAAGTACATACAGCTATTACTAAAAGGCATATGGATTTAAAACTTATTTTTTCTTTTTCTAGATCAATTACCTACCTCACTGGGTCAAGTCCCATAACTCTGACATGTATTTTGGGCAAATTATGCCCCCTTTTGGACTTAGAAAATTCTGGTTAAAGTTTTACATGCAAGTTACTATCTCCAAAACTAATGTAGATATTGAATTGAAACTTCACATGTGCCTTCGGGGTTATAAAACTAGTTCATAGCAGCAAGTCCCATAACTCTGACCTTCATTTTGGCCAAATTATGCCCCCTTTTGGACTTAGAAAATTTTGGTTAAAGTTTTGCGTGCAAGTACATACAGCTATTACCAAAAGGCATATAGATTTGAAACTTATTTTTTCGTTTTCTAGATCAATTACCTACATCACTAGGTCAAGTCCAATAACTCTGACATGTATTTTGGCCAAATTATGCCCCCTTTTGGACTTAGAAAATTCTGGTTAAAGTTTTGCATGCAAGTACATACAGCTATTACTAAAAGGCATATGGATTTAAACCTTATTTTTTCTTTTTCTAGATCAATTACCTACCTCACTGGGTCAAGTCCCATAACTCTGACATGTATTTTGGGCAAATTATGCCCCCTTTTGGACTTAGAAAATTCTGGTTAAAGTTTTACATGCAAGTTACTATCTCTTAAACTAATGTAGATATTGAATTGAAACTTCACATGTGTCTTCGGGGTTATAAAACTAGTTCATAGCAGCAAGTCCCATAACTCTGACCTTCATTTTGGCCAAATTATGCCCCCTTTTGGACTTAGAAAATTTTGGTTAAAGTTTTGCGTGCAAGTACATACAGCTATTACCAAAAGGCATATAGATTTGAAACTTATTTTTTCTTTTTCTAGATCAATTACCTACATCACTAGGTCAAGTCCAATAACTCTGACATGTATTTTGGCCAAATTATGCCCCCTTTTGGACTTAGAAAATTCTGGTTAAAGTTTTGCATGCAAGTACATACAGCTATTACTAAAAGGCATATGGATTTAAAACTTATTTTTTCTTTTTCTAGATCAATTACCTACCTCACTGGGTCAAGTCCCATAACTCTGACATGTATTTTGGGCAAATTATGCCCCCTTTTGGACTTAGAAAATTCTGGTTAAAGTTTTACATGCAAGTTACTGTCTCCAAAACTAATGCAGATATTAAATTGAAATTTCACATGTGTCTTCGGGGTTATAAAACTAGTTGACAGAATCAGGTCCCATAACTCTGACATGTATTTTGGGCAAATTATGCCCCCTTTTGGACTTAGAAAATTCTGGTTAAAGTTTTACATTCAAGTTACTATCTCCAAAACTAATGCAGATATGGAATTGAAACTTAACATGTTTCTTCGGGGTTATAAAACTAGTTGATAGCATCAAGTCCCATAACTCTGATATGCATTTTGGTCAAATTATGTCCCCTTTCAAACTTTTGATATTTAACATTTTGGGTAATAATTTCCTGCTTCTGTGACAATATTTCGAATAGTCGAGCTTGGCTGTCTTACGGACAGCTCTTGTTATTACACCAGTTAACTTGGACATGGTTTCCTGTTAACATGATTTCAATTCTTTGTGAAATATGACTACAGGCTTTTGTTGCTTAATGAATACAAATATTTACAAACTAAATTTCTTTCACAGTATACTAAGTGGGTGGGTTATGATAACAAAAATATTTTTTGACGGAGCTTCAAGTGCCTGTAATATCACATCCCGCTGACAGCTGGGACTAGTTAAAACACCAGTGATTAATGAGATATCTTCCGTTGCAACAAAACTTGACAGCTCCTCCTATAAAATCATTAGTTATTGGTACGTGATACAAACATGTATTGATTCTAGCTTCACACCCTGTTTCAGTGCAATATGATATAAATGTAGAGTTTACAGTGATATAGATGAAATGTCTCTTTTCAGACAACATTTAAGAAAGTGCACCGTTAAATTTGTCAATTAGATCAAAAGTATGATTTTTTACCTACTTTCCTTAGCATAAAGCCATGAACAGACTGAATATGTAAAATTAAAACACAACATTTTAAGAATATATGTCTTTGAATTTAGATAAAAAGTGAAAATGACAAAATTGATCAGAATTCGGTATTAAAATTATTTGTTTATACGAAAAATCACCCAAGGTCTTTAAATTCTTTGTCAAAGTCTTTCAATATATTCAGTTATCGACTGGTCTAAATATGCATATTTTGTTACAAGTATGTGAGAATTTGGTACAGATGTGTCGGCAAGATAGTGGTTGTTGATTTAAATGATTTTGAGGTAGAACAGCAAAAATTTCTGTATTTGTAAATTTATATATGTATAAAATATATTTGACTTTCTGTAACATTGTCAACATAGTCACTTCAGTTGCTTCTGTTTTATAAAGTTCACAGTTTTTATTCACTATCTTATCTTTGCAAATACATGTACACTGTTTCTGAAGGCTAGATTTTCCTATATTGTTTATCTCTGTATAAAAATTATATTCAGTAGCAGTATTTAGGAAATCACTCTGCCCTCAGCCAAAATAGAGCGATTTTTATTGACCAGGGACTGATTTAAATTGATAACTGGTACAATGCACAATATTTTGTGCTTAGTTTGCTAAAATAGTTATGTAAGATTTAATGCCAAGCATTTATATCTTGGTTGATTTCAACACAGTTATTGTTTCTGATCAGCAGTATACCAAATATTATAGTGAGACTCACAAGAGTAAACTAAACTTTCAATATTAAGGAATTGTCCAAGTAGGTAAACAATTGTTTATGATATAATACACTCTAATCAACCATGTGATGAAAGTACAGTCTGCTCTCTAAGACAAGAATGAAGCCTTTTGCTGTGTTAGTAGTTAAACTCATTTCCTGGTACAGTTATTTCAACTCCTTAATTGCAGACAGATACAAGTTGCACACTCAATTCAATGAGTAATGGTAGCTTAACAACCAGCCGGTGTCAGATGGAAATGGTATTTCTAATATAAGAAAACTGCACTAATGAATATTACATAAAGTCTGTACCAATACTGAAAAATGTCATGTAATCCTGCAGTAGCACCAAGAGGAATTTATGATACTTGTAAGGTATTGAATTAAAATGTCATCAATATTGTCAGCCACATTAGACAGTTATGCTGCATTAATCAGTGTTTTCTGTAATAATTTCCTTGGTATTTCATTGCATTGTCAGTCTATATATAGAGGAGATTTGTTTGTTTCAGTGTAAGATTGAAATATATTTATCCATCTTACACTGAAACAAACACATCAGTTTTTTAGCTCATCTGATTTTTTGAAAAAAAAATGATGAGTTATTGTCATCACTTGAGCGGTTGTCGGCGTCGGCGTCTGCGTCCGCGTTGCCTGGTTAAGTTTTATGTTTAGGTCAGCTTTTCTCCTAAACTATCAAAGCTATTGCTTTGAAACTTGGAATACTTGTTCACCATCATAAGCTGACCCTGTATAGCAAGAAACATAACTCCATCTTGCTTTTTGCAAGATTTATGGCCCCTTTTGTACTTAGAAAATATCAGATTTCTTGGTTAAGTTTTATGTTTAGGTCAACTTTTCTCCTAAACTATCAAAGCTTTTGCTTTGAAACTTGGAATACTTGTTCACCATCATAAGCAGACCCTGTACATCAAGAAACATAACTCCATCTTGCTTTTTGCAAGAATAATTGCCCCTTTTGGACTTAGAAAATCAGTTTTCTTGGTTAAGTTTTATGTTTAGGTCAGCTTTTATCCTAAACTATCAAAGCTATTCCTTTAAAACTTGCAACACTTGTTCACCATCATAAGCTGACCCTGTACAGCAAGAAACATAACTCCATCCTGCTTTTTGCAAGATTTATGGCCCCTTTTGGACTTAGAAAATATCAGATTTCTTGGTTAAGTTTTATGTTTAGGTCAACTTTTTCTCTTAAACTATCAAAGCTATTGCTTTAAAACTTGCAACTCTTGTTCACCATCATAAGCTGACCCTGCACAGCAAGCAACATAACTCCATCCTGCTTTTTGCAATAGTTATTGCCCCTTTTGGACTTAGAAAAATCATTTTCTTGGTTGAATATTATGTTTAAGTCAACTTTTCTCATAAACTATCAAAGCTATTGCTTTAAAACTTGCAACAGTTTTTCACCATCATAAGTGGACACTGTACATCAAGAAACATAACTCTATCCTGCTTTTTGCAAGAGTGATGGCCCTTTTTAGACTTAGAAAATCATGGGTAGGACAATATTTCTATTATACAAAAAAAATCAGATGAGCGTCAGCACCCGCAAGGCGGTGCTCTTGTTTATTTTATGTATTTTCAATGGTTTAAACCAAAATTATATTCAGTTACCCTCCACAAAGTCAAGTGCATCCTGTTAGGATGTCATAATGTCATGACATCATGATATACAATCACTTCCAGATTTCTTTTACATTTCATTGTGACAGAACGTATGTCTTTATGTACATCTATATCTTTACTAAAGACAATTTTGCTAAGAATTTCTGATTATTTGTAACTGATACTCTTTCGCATTCAAGTGTAGTTTTATACTAGTGAAAAATAAAAATGATATTTTCATTGTTTGAAACAGTGAAAATATCAATTTTATCTCACTGATAAAAATCAATATTTCAGTGAAAAGCATGAAATAAAAATCTTTGATTTAGATTTTTTAAAAAAAAGAAAAGTAAGTAAATTCTTGGTTTATTTAAGTTTATCAAATTTTCAAAGATGAACAAATCCTAAAATTTCAGGATGTTTCAATTAGTCTTATTGTTTACTTGATCTAAGACATAAGTAATCTTCTGGTATACAGTTCAAGCCTGTATTTAGCAGCCAAGGAGCAACAAATTCTGGCTGCTTAAAGCAGCTGCTTAAGTTGTAATTTTGAACATTAAGTCAATTCGGAAATTGTTAGTAGACTCGCTGCTTAAGCCAAGTGATTGCTTAAACAACAGTTGACTGCTAAGGCAGGGTCAGCTGCACTTTCATTATTATTATCAACATCATTGTAATTATTATGATCATTATTACTATTATATCTGTTACTGCTTCTGTTGCTACTACTGTTACCATTGTTGCTGATATTAGTAGATATTTTGATAGGCATAGCTACAGACACAATTCTGTTGACTTATTTATATATAAATTTTCACATTATAAAAATGTTCATCACTGCATTGCTATGAGATGATATTGCATTGCAATGAGATGATATTGCATTGCTATAGAATTGTTTGTTCTATTTCGCATTCACAGAATCACTGTGTCGTTGCTTCATTGTTGTACAGTTGTGTTCAGCCCAGTGACCTTTAACCTGTTCTACTTATTTGAAGCTTATCCCAGTGGTATTTGAGATTTTTTTTAAATTTTCTATTATTTTTTGTCATTTATTAAATTACTATATAGTTTATTTGGGAGTAAAATATGAAATATGTTGAATGTTTTGTTTCTTTGATCATGAATTCTTGAATGGAAACTTTGTATGGTCGCCAGAGGGAAGTTAAATTTCGGTAACCTCTTAGTACCTTATGCTTGTTATCCCTCTTTGATGTCAAGTTGACTGGTCATGTATGTTGCATCACATGCTATGTTCCAACGGAACCACGGTTTCTTTTATTATGTTGCTTCCTTTGAAGGAAATAAACTAGTGGTATAGAGTTTTAACAACTTGAAGGTAAGTTATTAAACAACATGACTTTATATGTTGTCTCTCTATCACTAAAAACTGACAGTTTTGGTTAAAAAGAGAAATCCATGTCAATTTGTTTTTAGCTCACCTGTCACAAAGTGACAAGGTGAGCTTTTGTGATCGCGTGGTGTCCGTCGTCAGTGCGTAAACTTTTTGCTTGTGACCACTCTAGTGGTCACATTTTTCATGGGATCTTTATGAAAATTTGTCAGAATGTTCATCTTGATGATATCTAGGTCAGGTTTGAAACTGGGTCACGTGCGGTCAAAAACTAGGTCAGTAGATCTAAAAATAGAAAAACCTTGTGACCTCTCTAGAGGCTATATTTTTCATGAGATCTTCATGAAAATTGGTCAGAATGTTCACCTTGATGATATCTAGGTCAAGTTTGAAACTGGGTCATGTGGGGTCAAAAACTAGGTCAGAAGGTCTAAAAATAGAAAAACCTTGTGACCTCTCAAGAGGCCATATTTCTCAATGGATCTTCATGAAAATTGGTCAGAATGTTCATCTTGATGATATCTAGGTCAAGTTCGAAACTTGGTCACGTGCGGTCAAAAACTAGGTCAGTAGATCTAAAAAAAGAAAAACTTTGTGACCTCCCTGAAGGCCATATTTTTCATGAGATCTTCATGAAAATTGGTCAGAATGTTCACCTTTATGATATCTAGGTCGAGTTCGAAACTAGGTCACGTGGGGTCAAAAACTAGGTCAGTAGGTCTAAAAATAGAAAAACCTTGTGACCTCTCTAGAGGCCATATTTCTCAATGGATCTTAATGAAAATTGGTCAGAATGTTCATTTTGATGATATCTAGGTCAGGGTTTAAACTGGGTCACGTGGGGTCAAAAACTAGGTCAGTAGATCTAAAAATAGAAAAACCTTGTGACCTCTGTAGAGGCCATATTTTTCAAGAGATCTTCATAAATATTTGTCAGAATGTTCACCTTGATGATATCTAGGTCAAGTTCGAAACTGGGTCACGTGGGGTCAAAAACTAGGTCAGTAGGTCTAAAAATAGGAAAACCTTGTGACCTCTCTAGAGGCCATATTACTCAATGGATCTTCATGAAAATTGGTCAGAATGTTCATCTTGATGATATCTAGGTCAAGTTCGAAACTGGGTCACGTGGGGTCAAAAACTAGGTCAGTAGGTTTAAAAATAGAAAAACCTTGTGACCTCTCTAGAGGCCATATTTTTCAAGAGGTCTTCATGAATATTAGTGAGAATGTTCACCTTGATGATATCTAGGTCAAGTTCGAAACTGGGTCACGTGCGGTCAAAAACTAGGTCAGTAGGTTTAAAAATAGAAAAACCTTGTGACCTCTCTAGAGGCCATATTTTTCAAGAGGTCTTCATGAATATTAGTGAGAATGTTCACCTTGATGATATCTAGGTCAAGTTTGAAACTGGGTCACGTGCGGTCAAAAACTAGGTCAGTAGGTCTAAAAATAGAAAAACCTTGTGACCTCTCTAGAGGCCATAATTCTCAATGGATATTCATAAAAATTGGTCAGAATGTTCACCTTGATGATATCTAGATCAAACTTGAAACTGGATCACGTGCGGTCAAAAACTAGGTCAGTAGGTCTGAAAATAGAAAAAAAATTGTGACCTCTCTAGAGGCCATATTTTTCATGGGATCTTTATGAAAATTGGTCAGAATGTTCACCTTGATGATATCTAGGTCAGGTTCGAAACTGGGTCACGTGCGGTCAATAACTAGGTCAGTAGATCTAAAAATAGAAAAACCTTGTGACCTCTTTAGAGGCCATATTTTTCAAGAGATCTTCATGAAAATTGGTCAGAATGTTCACCTTGATGATATCTAGGTCAAGTTTGAAACTGGGTCACGTGCGGTCAAAAACTAGGTCAGTAGGTCTAAAAATAGAAAAACCTTTTGATGTCTCTAGAGTCCGTCTTTCTCAATGGATCTTCATGAAAATTAATGAGAATGTTCAGCTTGATGATATCTAGGTCAAGTTCGTAACTGGGTCATGTGCGGTCAAAAACTAGGTCAGTAGGTAGAAAAATAGAAAAACTTTGTGACCTCTAGAGGCCATATTTTTCACGAGATCTTCATGAAAATTGGTGAGAATGTTCAACTTGAAGATATCTATGTCAAGTTCAAAAGTGGGTCACGTGCCTTCAAAAACTAGGTCATTAGGTCAAATAATAGAAAACCTTGTGACCTCTCTAGAAGTCATATCTTTCAATGGATCTTCATAAAAATTGGTCAGAACTTTTTATCTTGATGATATTTAGGTCACACATGCTCAAAAACTAGGTCACTATGTCAAATAATAGAAATAACGACGTCATACTCAGTTCAACACTGGGTCATATGGGGATAGGTGAGCGATTCAGGACCATCATGGTCCTCTTGTTCTTGTAAGCCAACTTTATTGGTGGAGTTCTGCCTGCAGTGCTTTTGATCAAGTTGGATCACTGATAACGACGTAATCTTTTCATCATTTTCGATGCAGTCATGACCATTTACACAACTCTTTCTGAATCAGTGTTTAACCTTAGTGTTTCTCAAATAACTGACAACTTCCCACGTGAACAAAATACAGATTATGACTTCAGACCTTTTCTGGCAAATCGAATCGTCTGGGCTTTGTGTCATACTCTGCCTTCTTTCTCAGTATCCCTCGCCAAAGACGGAGAGATAAAGTTTTGGCTTTGTATGTCCGTCCATCCAAAACCATATCTATGACATGATGTGGAGCATTTAGATAAAACATGATAGAATGTTAACTACTGTTCTGTCAGATTACCCCAGTAAGACACGATTTATGGCCCTTTGTACATGTATATATATTATATATATAGAATTTTATTCCATTTTTTTGTCCACCCGGGGTCATATTTCAGATATGGTTGGAAGGATATCTATCAAACATGGTAGAAATGTTAACTGCTATAGTGCAAACTTTCATTTGGACTGTTAGAGTAAGACAAGTTTTATTGCCCTTTGCAACTATGTATATATATATGGTAGATGTAGTGTTTTCATGGATTTTTTGTCCATCCAGAGTCATATCTCAACATTCAATAGAATATGGCAGAAATATTAACTGCTATAAATAAAAAAACAACAAGCTTTATGGCCCTTTGTACTAAGATATATAGTAAAAAAATAGTCTAATTTCAGTCCGTCCAGAGTCATATCTCAGAATTAGTTTGTAGGATTTATATAATACATGGTAGAAACATTGCCTGCTATAAAAGGAATGCGGCCCTGCAATTTTCACTGGGATTGCTTGAGGAAGATGAAATTGTTGGCCCTTTGTACTGATATACATAGTACATAAACAGTCCATTTTCTGTTCCTCTGGAGTCATATCTCAGATGGTTCAATGGATTTCATTAACACATGGTAGAAATGAAAACTGCTGTAGGGAAATGTGGCCCTGTCAGTTTCAGACAGATAGCTTGATGACAATGAGATTTATGGCCCTATATACTTGTATATCTATTACATAAACAATGTTTTTAATCACATTTTCTGTCCGTCGGGAGTCATCTTTCAGACATGGTTGGAAAGATTTCAATAAAACATTGTAATAACGTTTATTGTAACAGGGAAATGTAGCTCTGCAAGCTTTCCTTATGGGCCTTAGTACTTATGCAATGTTTACTATATAGCGTATTTCTTCGCAAATTTAATGGCATTATGAGCAAGCTTAGTACATATATAGCGTTCTTGGAAACTGATATACGGTATTTGATCTTGTCACAGGGGTCAAGGTCTAGGTTGCCCCGTGTGGTTCTGGGACGATCTGTGTATGAAAAGAATTGGAACCACTGCCTTACCCTTGCATGATCGTAAGAGGCGACTAATAGGGTCTTAACACTTGGTTTTTCTGTAACTCTGTGATTCCAGCAGGTATGCAAATTTTGATTCCATACCTCATGTTTTTATTCCGATGTAAATGAGATGTGAAACCAAAATTTTTAGTCCTGTTTGGCGCCATATAACCTATAAATAAATAACTAGGTCGCTGTTACTAAAAATAAAAAATTGTCTGGTCAATAAGTACAGTAAGGAATAGGGTATTATGACCAAACTTTGAGTTTATGAAGCTTGCATTGCGGCCATGGTTTTAGATTTATTTTCGGTTCCATTGGTCAAGGTCAAGATCATTGTTACTTAAAATAGAAACAGTGTTTTACAATCAATAATTTAGTAAGGAATGAGTAGCTTTCAAAGATCATGAAATTCAGTTGCATGTAATTGCTTCAGTTATGAAGGTAGTAATTCGCTTGATATGCGTCCGTGGTCTATATTAGTAAAAAGCGCCATTTCCCCGCCTGGTAAAGGCCATTTTAATGCCAGATATAGGCTTTATTGGTGATTGTAAAGAGAAATGTCCGCGAATGATTTTACAGCTGCGTTATATGCTTCCAAAATTATACCAAAGCAGCTGGGTGAAATGAAAGTGAAAGTAGGTATTTCCTGAGGTCTACCTGCGCAAAATTGGCGTTTTCATCACGTGCCTCAGTCACATGACCATGGTTTAATTGCATTATGGTCAACCCCATATTTTTGGTATTTTTTTGATTGCCTAAACACATAGGTAGCCTCACAAGAAGTGAAATACTGGCAATGCTGATAAAATTATGTTATAAATTGTTATTTTTACCTAGAAATAGTAGCGGAGGCATTTAATACCTTCTAACTATTATTGTAGGTAAAACTGCTTCTTCAAATGCTTTATCCCGTCCGGCGGAGGATACCAATTTACTGAATTTGCTCGTTTTTCTATATTTATGATATTGTGCTTTTCTGAATGAGAGAAGCGGACGAACTGTAGATCTAATATGTTAAGGTAAAGTTTCTGTCCAGCTTCTATTTACATTACTCGCAAGTGGATATCAGCTCTTTCTAGTATATATTTACTGTCATCACGCACCGACATATATCCACCACACGACGTTTTGCAACACTACTCACTCTCGAGAGCTGTTTAAAATCTCTTTTGTCTGTGTTATCCTAGAAACAGTTAATGGATTTATAGCCTATCCCCTAGAATAATTGACATTTTGATTTTGGACATGTCTCTGACGTGCATTTATTTTATTACATTATTCTTTCGGAATAGAGCTCTTGCTGCCTGTCAAATTAACGACGGTTGTTCGTGACTAACGTATAAAGATGTGTCTGAAGTACATTTCCTAGACTGAAGTGCTTCACTTATTTTAACCTTTGTTGACGTATTTCACATTTTCAAGTACTCTCTTTCAGTACTGGCAGTAACAAAATAAAATATAAATATGCATAAGCACATTACATGTAGCTAGATTGACATATACTGCAAATGTATATAGAGTCCCTTTCTTTCGCCAAACGCAGACACGCCGATCTCGTGAGCGGCAAGAAAAATGACAGCGCAATGAACGCTCCTGTATACACAACACCGGTCACTTTTGTGGCAAGAAGACTTATGATGCAGCTTGTTCAGATCTTCCTTTTAGTGTATTTCTACCTTTACTGGTGTATACCCAAATTATTATCGCGAATATATCATTTGCTGTTTGCTGTTTTCCACGTCTCGCCAGACTGGCACACATCGGCGTACGTACAGCCGGGCATTTCCTGGAAATAGAATGAATGCCTAGGTATGCGGAGGCAAAATGGCGTATGCTGTGACAAGGCTTCATTTTTTTACCTTATCCGAATATATAACGTTACAACATAACTTCCGGTTTATCAGTGACCCACCATAATCACGACCATCATATTTATGTTCAGGTGCACTGTTCGTTTTAAGCGTATAAAATATTGTGCTGTTTATGACAAAAATCTGCAATTAGCCTTAAATTGCACGACATATTAGCTTTACACTTTCTGTTCACGTGCAAAATATGTCTCTATACAGTTAATCACAGATTTATTAATTCAATAGTTTATAAATAAAAGAACAGACAAGACTTTTCATCAAGTAGCGACTAATAATCTTTAAATTTGTTTACGCAACGATTTTGAAGTTGTATGTTATATGATTAAATATCTTTTTTGCGTCTGGGTTTCTGTTATCCTAATTTATTATGACCTGGAATGCAATCTTATTGCCCACAAAGTCGCCAGAAATAACAATATATCTGATTAGATTTGTCTAAATGCTTGTTCTGTTGCTGGCTATGTGGTACTTCAAAGACCACTTCCGCTGTCAATTTGTATTGACTTCCAATATCTACGGATTGTCACTGATATTTAGAGATCTTGGTCTGTTTTTGTTTCGGAATGAACAGTGCAGATAAGTTGTGCTAAAATGTCAAAATACCACTAGCAAAGAAATATGTGGTTCGCTGCTAAACTGTCTTCTGCACAGTGCTGTCAACCGTTACGTCTACATAAAAATCCTAAATGAACTAGAAATATACAATGATATAACTGGAAAACACGTTTAGATGACAACAAATACATGTAACTCAGAAATTGATGTTTCTGTGCTAAACGCTAATCTCAGAATTTTGATAATTACTTTGTCCGTATAAAGTATAGTCTCTCTGCAACCCCGGTTATCATAAATTATCACATCTTTTTAACATATGCATACCAGAATAACAATTTAAATGTTGTCAAGATTGAGGAGATCAGCTGGATGGCCAAACAAACTCGCATCAAACATAATGACCGTCTATATCGTATTATCTTAACCCTCCACATTTGACGTTTGGCGAGTCTTGACAATTGCAGATGTAAAATGAATAAGGAGGGAACCAATAAGAAGCACTTATATACAGGCACTGTAGTCTGTATTTCATTACTTTTTAACATTATGATGTTTCTAGACGATACCATTGAACCATTGCGTGCTGATATTGGAGTAAGTAATCTATGATCATGATGATAATAGTACATGTATAACAGTTTTAATAGCAAAAACAGTAAGACACTAAATAAAGTCCTATGATGTTTTGTCATATGAAAACGTGATTTTCAGTATAACCATTGTAAGACATTTTGAATTATTCTGGATAAAAAATTATGGGGCATTGAACTCAAAACTCTCAATAATGGCCGTTTTCAATTAATTTCAACATTACTTCAAACTCGTATTTATGCCATGGTTTTCACTCAGGGTCCAATTCAACAAAGATGACCGATACCACAATGATGGCTGACATACATATTTATTTTGACAACAGGTTAACTTGACGTTGCCAGTAGCAAAAACGTAAGAAAAAACTGTGTTCGGAACTATAGGAGATTTTAGTGAAAAAGTCAGAACAGGGTGAAACAAAACGGCATTTACATGGGCAAGGCATCCAAGTTCATTTATCTATGTTGTCAGCTATCATTACATTCAGTGAAAGAATATCGGTGCATCTTCTATTCCATTAAACCCATCACGCAATTTCCGTTAAGAAATCATGTTATCAGCACTAGAAAGGGATTGTCCTCTGGTCATTATAATTACACCGACTGTTTTGGAATGCAAACAAGTTCAGACCTAGCCATTAGATGTATTTGATTTTGTAGCTTATAGAAGACAAATGTTATGGGGTAACAGTTTCGTACAAATAAATAATAAATGTCTATTTTTTGAAAGTTGGAGTAAATCAAATATAATATTCGTGAATAACATAATAAACACAAAAGGAGAAATTGATCAAAATATCATACTGAATAAAGCTGACAGACAACAGTTTAGCTGAATTGAAACAGATTTTCCAGGCTATACCAAAATTATGGAAGCAAAAGCTCAAATCTGAGGACTCGTCTAAAACTAAAGTAAAAACTGATAGAATTTTAAAAATTGAAAGAAAATCTTAAGATATGCTAGATACCAAAGCTATTTATCAGGTATTAGTCAAAACAATATCTACGAAACCGATTACTCATAAATATTGGTCAACTAAAATAAATGAAGAAATAGAATGGAACAGCTATCAGTTTATAAAAAGAATTCCCGATAATCGACATAAACAATTTAAATAAAATATTTACAAGTGGAGACATAAGATACTCCTGGAGAATTTCTGAAACTCCTCTGTGTGTTAAATGTAGAGTCCTAGAGGATTATGAACATCTTTTCATAAATTGTACAACAGTAGGTATATTCTGGATAAAAATCTGCTTTATAAGTGTGGAATTCAAAGAAATATGCGCAACATAAAAAGTTTAATTTTTGGATACAAACTTTCTGAACCTAATTATTTCTATATCAACATATTTTTTAACCATAGTAGGGTTTAGCATTTACAAATCGTATTTTGCAAGTGAAAATTGGACAATAGAATATGATATTTATAAAGTTTTTAGATCAGAATTCGAAATCATGCATCATTATTATAAGTTCAAAACTGTTAATATAACTTTTTCAGTAAAATTCAAGACAACATTTAAGTTGATATTTAAAAATGTTTACAAGAAAATACATATCTATTTTCATCTATACCAATGAAACTGTATTTGACTTTTGTATCATTGCTGTATGTATGTATATATAACTTTATATGAATAAAAGAAGTTCTGCTTCACAAAAAAACCTTATCAAAACATTTCATATTGCTGATACTACGGTATTACATGTACTGGCATAAGAGAATGACGAAGTAAATCTCATACGGCATGAGCGAACCGTTATGCTGTGTATATTTTGTAATAAATTTCAAGTGCAGATATCTCCTGGATTACTGGTACAAAGTATCCGATTACTAATATGAATTATTAGTATTTTTTCGTTCGGCAATTCTATGGGAAGTTTCATGCTGTCGTGAATTTTACTTTATATTTCAGTCATTTAATGCCTGTTAGATGACCATATTGTGTTCCTGGAGTCTGTTCCACCACTGACTTGTAATATGACTTTTCATATGAACAAGAAATGCAGTATTAATCCAGACATCATGCCGTTTTTCAAGTTGTGACGACTTTTTTTCCTGAGATGTGATAGGTGGGGGCGGGGGTTGAACGTTATAGTATTGTGCTCTACATACTGAGAGAAGCGTACTAACTCCAATACCAATTAAAGCATATACACGTCCCACATGTCCTCAATACCTGCAAACGGTGTTTCAGCTGTTCTTTCTCATCTCAGTCAGTTAAACTCTCTAGCAAACTCACCACACATAGACAGATTCTGAAATCGCTAAAATGATATCTTTTTCAAGAGCTGTTCTCGCGAAACAGAAGCTCTTCTCTTAAATAAAAAATAGCACTTTTGCGTGTAACGGTAAGGACAGATATGGATTACCAGCCTAATACTGACATTTAAAACTTTTATTCTTGGTCAAGCATTCTACGTGCATTTATTTTGTAATGATTTTCTTTCGGAGGCGAGCCCCACTTAAGGTAGTTCTGCATGTTTGGATCGAAATTTTTTCTACAATGTAGAATTTGATTAAACTCTGATTTTTCAAAACCTCAGAATATACTAAGAAAATTCAGCAAATAAAAAAGATAGGGTCGTGTGCTTGATTTTTTGCTAGATTCATTTGAAAAATTTAAACCTCACGCAATTTTTCATAACGGGAGTCTATGGGAAAATCGCAAATTTCATAACATTTTCGCGAATAGAATTTTTTCTACAATGTAGATTTTAATGAAACTTCTCAAAGTCGTTAATAAATATATTATCTATAATTTGGTGAAATAAAATGTATAGGTCCGTGTGCTTATTTTTGAGATATTTGACCATGATTAAAGTTAACAGCACATTTCAAGCTAATTTTCAGACATTATTTTGAATTGTTTAACGTGTCAGATGTTTAAATATCATATTTTAACTTTAGGAAGAAAGCAACATTGCCACTGTAATAAATTTAGTCGCGGGCTGCCATTCATTCATAAAATATTTTTCATTTCCGTCCGCCGAATCCAGGCTTTATTCTACGTTTTCCGGATAAATGACGTTACGCCATCACTTCCGGTTTATCAAACGTGCAGAACTACCTTAATGTCTATCATATCAATAACTGTTGTTCGTGACTAGCTTATAAATCTTGTCTGAAGTACAACTTCTTGACGGAGCGCGTCAATGACTAGACTGTGTTGCCGTTTTTGATTTTTCTCCTGCTATCTTCAAGTTAAACTTTGACCGTATGAAATTCATTTTAACAGTAAAAATAGGCATGGAAATCCTTGAAGAACTGAGCGCACCAACTGCAGCCAAAGAAAATCTGTGCAAATAGTGTAACTTCGTAATGCATGCAGTAGAAAGCTATCTTGATATATTGATATCAATAAATAACAGGGCCAATTACCAAACGTATACTGTGAATTTGATAAATGAATAATTGCAATAAATGCTATTGTAAATGCTATGTAACATTTGCAAAATGAATATTATATTATTATGAAATGAATACGCTATTGAATGTAGACAATATTGAATCAGGCTCTCGTGTATATTTGTATACTATTTCCTTTACGTTTTACTATCTTTGACAAATGAACGTTGCCCAGCTATGAAATATTAAGAATGTATCTTCATGCATCATTAAAAGCTTTAATAAAGTAAATTGTATTTCGGACGACCAACTTTCTTCCCAATAGTATTAGAATCTCCTTTGAATACATTTCAATTAGTCCCCATTTTGAGGGTTTATTTCCCAGAATTTTGTTTTATACACTGACATAGACTGAAAACGTAAGCTAGGTTAGTATATAACAGATGTTTCATTTTTATAATGTGTATCTAAATATTTTTATGTTTATCTATTATTATTTATAAAATTTGTTTTATCCTTATGGGATCGTGACCGTAGTAATCCCAACCAAGTTCACCCTCACGTACAATTGTTTTATTGTGTTCGCCTGTATGAACTGGTTCCCTGGTCTCGAGATTATAACGAACCTCAGTTGGATGAGAACGGAGTACGTTTAGCTGGTGATAAAACTTATGTCATACACAATTCACAATGTGATTTACAAACATGTGCTATAATTAGGCTATAATTAGATAAGAAGTTCAACACAATAGTTTTTAAATTGCCCTAATGTTCTGAAATCTAGACTCTGATAATTAAAATGTCTTGTTAAAAATATGCGTGTCTTGCAATCTTTAACCAACGCACAATAACGTGAGTAAATAAAACAATATCCACGTATTAAATTGTCTGGAATTCACAAACGTATACCAGGCAAACTGCGACCTAGGGTTCATTTGTACGTAACAGGTTTTGGTTGCATCCTATATCTACACGTAGATCTTCTTGTTTTGAGGGATTTTCAAAGTACTAAATTAGACGGACGTTTAATTAAGTAGGGTTTGGACTTTCTTTTGTTACATTTGGTGAAACAGCCCATCATCTTTGCTCCTAAAGAAACATTTGTTATGTTGAATCAAATAACCGGTTTTAAGAAAGGTAAACATTTATTTTGAATATTTCAAAGAGACAATCAGTTTACCATTAGTATGTTCAACCATCGGTATAATATCAAGGAATGTATGATTTAAATATTTTTTGTAATAGTATTTTTGGTGAAATAGAATCCACTACCACATGTCATCTCTTCCTGTAAACAATATAAACCCTTTATTAGTTATAGATGAAATGTCTTAGCGAGTACACAATGTATTACGTAATCAGAATGGTTTTCTAGTCTAATTACATAAAAGAAAATCTATACAATCCTTTTGTAGTATTATACTAAAGGATTGTATAGATTATTTTACAAACTAATGAACAGAGAAAAGGTTTCATAAAGTAGCTACTTGTTTACAGGTAGTCTTTGATATTGGAATTATTGTACGCAACATCTTTGAAGTGCTATGTAATACGATTTAAGACCTATTTGCGTCTGGAAATCACAAGATGTCGTTCTTTATGATCTAGATTTGCCCACGACACTGACAGAAAAACAACATAAGACGTATAAAATGTGTCTGTAGGACAATTCCCGACTAAGGAGCTTCAAAAATTTTAACGTTTGTTGACGTATTTCACACTTTCTTGTACGCAGTTTAGTACTGGCAGTAACAAAATAAAATTTAAATGTGCATAAGCACATTACATGTAACTAGAGTGACATACTACAAAACAAGCCACCCAAAATGTGTAGAGCCCCTTTCTTTCGCAAGACACGCCTGTCACGTTAGCGGCAAGACAAATGGCCAAGCTATACAACACCGCTCACTTACGCGGTTATGAATGTACACACGAGATGATATATATACACGTAGGATTACATTCCCTGCCGGCTTTACTCCACGTTATCGGAATAAATAACGTTACGCCATGACTTCCGGTTTATTCATGACCCACCATAATCACGAGCAAGCACCATATTCATGTTAATGTCCACGTTTCGTTCCTTTAACTTAAGCGTATAAAATATCGTGCTGAACATCACATAAATAGAGTTCTGTTCGTGTGCAAAATATGTCTCTATATTTAATCACAGATTTATTCATTCAATATCTTATAAAGAAAAGAACAGACAAGAGTTTTCATCAAGTAGCTACTAATTATCTTCAAATTTGTTTACGCAACGATTTTGAAGTTGTATGTTATATGATTAAATATCTTTTTGCGTCTGAGTTTCTCTTATCCTAATTCATTATGATCTGGAATTGAATCTTATTGCCCACAAAGTAGCCAGAAATAACAATATATCTGATTAGATTTGTCTGAATGCTTGTTCTGTTGCTGGTTATGCGGTACTTTAAAGACCACTTGCACTGTCAATTTGTATTGACTTCCAATATTAAAAAAAGTGATTCTGAACGATAACATCTATGGATTGTGACTGATGTTTAGAGACCTTTGTCTGTTTTTCGGAACAGACAGTGCAGGTAAGTTATGCTTAAATGTCAGAATACCGCTGGGAAAGAAAGATGTGGTTCGTTTTTAAACGTTCATTTGAACAGAGCGGTCAGTCGCTTCGTCTGCATCAAGAAGTCATCAGTGAGCTGGGAATATTCAGTAATATAATAGGAATAACATCTTAGGTAATATAATAATGTTCAGATGTCAAGACTATATGTAACTAAGAAATTGATGCTTCTGTGCATAAAGCTAGTCTCAGAATTTCGGAAAATTGCATTGTCCCTAAAGTAATTATAACTTTTTACAGTTTTGAAACATATACAATTGAAGTGTTGTCAAGATTGAAGAAATCAACTGGAGAGACAAAAAAGTCACATCAAACACAATGGCCGTCTATATTTTATTACCTTATTCCTCCATATTGGAATTTGGGCCAGCCTTTAAAATTTGCAAATGTAAAATGAATAATGTGGGAATCAATGAGAATCACATAATATATACAGACACCGTCGTTTGTATTTCAGTATTTTAGTTTTTATAAACTATGATGTTTCTGGACCAGACCATTGTACCATTTCGTGAGTAATAGTACATGTATAGCATAGTTTTAATAGCAAAAACAGTAAGACACTGAATAAAGTCCTATGGTGTTTTGTCATATGAAAAAGTGGTTTTCAATATATAACGGTTCAAGACAGTTTTAATTATTTTAAAAAGAAAATAACGGGACATCAAACCCATAAGTCTCTCAGCGAAAGCCGATCTTTCTATTTATTTCACCATTGCTGCAAACTTCATGCGTACGCATGTCTTGGTTTTCACACAGGGACCTTTTCAACAAAGGTGACCAATACCACAATGATGGTTTAAATATCTATTTGTTTTGACAACAGATCAACGTTGCGAATTGCAAAAAAGAAAAAGGAAAAAGAAAAAAAAAAAACACACCCGAAATTTTGTGCAAAACGAAAAAGCCAGAGAGTGAATCAAAATGATATTTTCGTGAGCAAGGCGTCAACGTTCATTTATCTATGTTAGTCAGTTATCATAATAATCTGTGAAGATCGGTGTATCTTCTGTTCCACTACCTCCATCACGCAGTTATGTCATCAATATAGTCTGACCTCTGATTATTATTACTAAAGTTCTGCTGTGCGTGAATGTAAATAGGTACAGAATGTAGATGTAAACATAGCTTTTCCATTAGATTTATTTTAGTTTATGAGATGACTTTTCATATTACAAATGTACTGATATTATGGTATCACATGATTTGACATAAGTGAATGACATGTCGTACCTTTATATGAAAGTAGGTACATAATCGTTCATGATATGTTACTCGTTAATTGACGGTCTGTTGAGCAAACCGTTATGTTGTGTATATTTTGTAACAAATTTCAAGTGCAGAGATCGTAATTGAAAATAGTAACAGATTGTTAATATTTGTTAGATTTTTTGTTCGTTTAGCAATTATGTGACTGTGTGTATCTAAATAGGAAGCTTCCTGCTGTAGTCCCGGGAATCTTTTAAATACTGACTTGTAACATAATTCCTCATATGAACAAGAAGTGCAGTCATGTCTTCACGCAAATTGTCACGAAAACATTTTCCTAGGGCGGGGATTGGGCCTGCGACATCTTATTTGTAGTATTGTGCTCTTCAGACTGAGAGAAGCGGGCAATATCAATTAAGCATAAGCACGTCCCTCATGTCCACTAAACCTGCAAGCAGGTTTTTAGATGTAACTTTGTCAGTCCGTTAATTTCTTTGGCAAACTCACCGTACACTGACTGAAATAGCTAAAATGATACTGTTCAAAACAATGAAGATTCGCAAAACAGAAAATAGGATTGTCAACCTCTTCTGTTAAAGACAAAATCGCACTTTTACGTGTAAAGCTTGGGACAGATATGGATTACCAGCCTAACTCTGACATTTAAAACTTGTATCCTTGATCAAGCCTTCTACGTGCATTTATTTTATAATGATTTTCTTTCAGAGGCGAGCCCCACTTAATGTCTATAATATCAATAACGGTTGTTCGTGACTGGCTTATAAATCTTGTCTGGAGTATAACTTCTAGACGGAGCGCGTCAGTGACTAAACTGTGTTACCGTATTTAATTTTTCTCGTGCTATCTTTAAGTTAACAGTTGTCTGTATGAAATTCGTTTTAACAATAAAAACTATATAAAAAATTAAATATGGAAATCCTTGAAGAACAGAGCACACCAACTGCAGCCAAAGCGAATCTTTGCAAATAGTTTACCTTCGTAATGTATGTAGTAGAAAAATATCTTAATATATTTATATCAGTAAATTACGGGTTCAGTTACCAAACGTATACTGTGATTATGATAAATAAATAATTGAAATAAGTATATTGCAAATATTTAATTCTTTCAATGTGTATCTCAATATTTTGATGTTGTCCATAATTATTTATCGAATTCATTTTTGGTGGAATCGTGAACCTAGGAATCCCGAACAAGGCCCGACTCAGCCTAAAGGAACCAGCGTGGGAGCGTAACGATGGACATGCTTTTGAACACTAATTTTTCACTTCGCATGGCAACAGAGGTGTACATTAAAGCTGTTTTTGTTCAAATTTCATTGTTGATGTATTTTTGACATTTTGTTAGAACAAAAGGAGACAGAATGTTGTATTTGGTGAAGTGAAAGTCCATTTTAGTATGAGTGGTACTATCAGGTCATAGCATTTGTGATTTTGATGTGATTTTTACAGTAAGCAAATGCGACAGGAGAAATCTCTTTTAGAAGACATATGCCCTATATTATTCTCTACAATTTATGTCAGTTTTATGATAAGTCTTTGAAATGGGAAATATGAAATGGGTTTAGCTATGTTTGGCAGCTTTTTAATAATGTCAGTTTTAAATAGAATATGTAGGGAATACTATTTAGGCGTGTGTGAACTTTGTACAAGAGGTTTACAATGGTTCCCTGTTTGACCTGGTTCCCTTATGAACTGGTCCCCTGTATGAACTGGGTCCCTGTATGAACCGCTTACCTGATCTCAAGCAATATGACGGGCCTCTGTTAGATGAGAACGGAGTACGTTGAGCTGGTGCTGAAATTTATGTCATACAAAATTTATAAACATGATGTGATAATATGACCAATTCAACAACAACAGTTTTCTCTATTATAATAATTTGTCCGAATGTTCTAAAATCTAGCGTTATGTTAAAAAGTAGGCCTGTCTTAAAATCTTTAATTAATTTTTTTATTGGGTTTAACGTCGCACCGACACAGGTATAGGTCATATGGCGACTTTCCGGCTTTGATGGTGGAGGAAGACCCCCAGATGCCCCTCCGTGATTATTTCATCACGATCGGGCACCTGGGTAGAACCACCGACCTTCCGTAAGCCAGCTGGATGGCTTCCTTACTCTTTAATTAAGGTGCAATAACAAGAATAAATGGAACACCGTCCACTAATTAAAAGCTGTCTGGTATTCACAAAACATAGACCAGGTAGACTGCGATCTAGAGTTTCATGTCTGGAAAAAATCACGTCCACTCACGCAAGCATGTATAATTAAAACTACTGGTAGATTTGATATCCTTTAAGTCATGACTTTTACGGGCATTTGATATTTGTTACAGATATCGGTAGCGGTAGGCACGCATCTCATAGCACAGACAAATCAATTCAATTCAATTCAAATTTATTTAGGCATAAGATCATAAAACATTATATATAAAATATATAAAATCACCAACATGATACTGATTATATACGATAAAGGGTCAGCTGAATATAACGATATGAAAACGATTTTTTTTTTTGAATTTGTGATGGTTTAACAACATCGATCATTTAAGGATCTATCAGTACATAAAATGTAAATATTTTCTTGGTATCTGATTGGTTCACCACTATCAGATAGAAATGTATCACATGCTCAATTGACATGCTATCCTTAATTTATTATTATTTGGTTCTCGAATTTAATATGTACATATTAGAAATATATATAATAGACAAGTCTTGCAGGAACAAATTCGTGTATTCTATATTAGACCTTTCTAACGTAATTACGAAACGGTATACTGAATCCGTAAAATTTGTGGTCTATGGGAGACAATTTCATCAAATAGTAATGCAATAGTAATCTGCCTTAGACCATTATTTTACGTTAGAAATGTCTATTACCCACTTTTCAAAGAAGAAATTCAGTCCTTCTCATACCTGATCATGGACCAATAAGGCGTGTTTCTGAAGTTTACCACTTGAAAAAAAAGCTTTTAAATTTTCATCAGATATCTTTATTTGTTGAGTACTGGAAAAGTTTATATTTGACATCTTTGATATGCTTAGACAATTTCCTAGAGTTTTCATACACTTTATAGTAACAACTTTTGCACTAAGCAGTAAGACAAAAGAAGAGAAATACATCATTTACTACATAGTTATTTGCAAATAACAGAGCGCTGTATTTGGCTTTTTTGAAGTTTGGGATCAAATATAATGTAGGAAGCTTTAATTGTCAGTTATCAATTCTGACGTCAAGATATGCCATTAAAATGTTTCAATGGCTCTTAAAGTTTATTCTGTTGAAGCGTGTTGTCGCCCCGTTAACACTAATAACCAATGTCTGCGGGACTGAATTTCTCAAAGAACAGAATAAAAGCGGCTTGTTGGGAGTTTTCTAAGGCGATTAACTAAACAGGATGTTCTTAGCATCTACCGTTATATCAAGAAGGGCCAGCAATAAGTAATAACATGATACAAAATACCACCAGCAATAAATAATGGAATGATGATTGTTGTTGTTTGTATAATTTCATGCCTTTTATGATGTTACATATTATATTTGTTGGGAATTCTATCGTTTCATTTTGAAAATTCAAATAGAAAATTATTAAAAACTATAAATATTTTGCCATCAATACTTCAGTTATGAGTGATGTTTCAGATATTAATTTATGGTAATAAAAATCGTTATATAATTTTATTTACTAAAGAATGTATTTTTAATTGTTACAAGGAGTAAGTATTTCCTTCCTGTGGAGAAATGATCCTTCGATCTTGCATATATTGCAAAATTCTTTGCCACCTGTTTGACCGATTCCAGCGCAATTTTAAAGTATTATCACAATGAAAAGGATGACATTAGTATTCAGTGATGAAAAGTACAAAGTGTAAATAACAAGGCTTGACTCATTAATATGGTTTATTTATAAAATTGTATAAAATTGATATCAATAAAAATCAAAATTGCTCAAACTAATTATAAAAATGTGTGCACATTTCATAGAAAAACACTTGATAATTTATAATCACTTTTATTATTGTTTCATAAACCACACAATTGCATTTAAGTTTGATGACCAGTTACGAAAGATTCATATATTCATGATACAGGATTAATATAACTTCATGTAAAACGTCTTAGACTTTCTGAAGAAATCAAATATTTTCACTGAATACTTAAGATATACAGCAGTTATTAAAATACCATAGACTATTGTAATTATCTGACAGTAGTCCTATTTTCACTTGCGATTAAAAAGAACTAGTCGAGGATGCATGGTCCTCTTCGGTGAAATCTGTACCATTTAGTTTTTATGATGTGAAATAAACGCTAGCTTTGCAAAGCTGAGTTCGTTGCGGGTGTATAAAATTTGCCTAATGGGTGTGTAGAATATTTACATTCTATTTAATTTCCAACGATAATTGAAAGAAATTACTCATTTTAATACCATTAATGTAAATGTATTTGTTGGGTGCTTTTTTCCAGATAATATACATTGTTTTTGACGATTACATTCATTTCGGAGCAAACATGTAATATGGTTCTCATTTATATAGATCAAGATGGTGGTAAAGAGTTACGAAATAAATAATTGTTAAAACACACATGTAGGGTGAATATATGAGGTGTCGTCAGACCTAGTTTATTCTTTATTTCAGTCTCTTCTATGTACAAAACAATATTAACATAAATGATTACAAATTGGTACATAGCCATTCTAATATCAGAATTATAAGAGACATATCACAGGTAAAAATCATAGTCATTACAGAAATATATATACATGTTAAAAAAAGAAACAAACTGAGGAGCAGATTTTTTTTTAGTTTAATCATATTGTATTGCAATTATCACACAAGACATGATTGTAAATTTGCATCAAGACATGAATATACAGTACAGATATATACAATAGCAACAGTACATCAAGACATATAATACTATAGTACATCAAAATACATTCGGTAATTTTGCAATAGTGTAATAATACAAAAGCGTTGGACCACAATTGAAGCAGTTATTAATAATGATTAAAAAAAGAAAAGGAGGATTTACATTTAGAAGAGAAGAACTTCTAGCAACTTCAGTCATACAGAGAGTGGATTATTTGACAACTACTACTCACATGTAATAAAACTATATAAAATAAGTTTAAGAAATGTTAACCGCGATTATCTACAAAGATAAAAACTGCGTCTTTGTAAGACATTAAAATAGGTTTTGACACAGCTATGTATTAGAGAAGGGTGAATAAGAAGAAACACTAATTTGTCATTGAGAGTCTTGCTATTAAAACAGGGATCAACTTTGACAGCAATATCTACCATATTAATACCCAAGTCTTCATAAAGACTACAGTTTAACAAAACGTGTGCTTCATCTTCTAGAACACTGCAAAAAGGACATAATCTGTCCTCAAAAGTGTTCATACCTTCCTGTTTCCAGTCTAATAGGAGCCACATTTGCAAATTTGCTAAATGAAGCTCTGTGTCTAAGTGGAAGGATAATATTACAGCACTTCTTAGGAGAATACTCTGATTTTAACCATCTGTATGTACTTAATTTATTACGACCGTGCCCAGAAGCACTGTCAACCCTGCAAATAGAGTGTAACCAATCATTCTTAAATTAATCCATTTGTTTCCCAACTATCTTCTCAACAAAAATATACAGGAATTGGAACCGTTATATCTGTATATCCATCCAAATAAGCAAGCTTATCTGACTCTTTACAACAAATGACCAATTTTTACACTTAATTTTGCTTCAGAAGTAGCCCAGAGTGCAATGCGCTTATTGTTCTAGAAATATCCATGTTAGAAAGGCAGACCCAGTATCTAGAGATGCTTTTCCGCTGCCGTACTAAAGGCGGTTGCCAAGCCATTTCACCCATGACAGCTGCATTTGGTGTGTACTTTCCTACTCCTAAAAAGTATCACATGGCACGATTTTGGACGGCATTTATACAGGAAAAAGACTTACAGCCCCATACAGCTGCACCATATTCTATGACGGGCCAAACAATGGAGTCATATAATTTTGTGAATACATTGTATGGGACTCCACCAATAGTCTTACACTTTGCAATAACTAGATCAAGGGCACGACTAGCACTCTGTGCTACTGCCCTAGCTGTAACACTAAAATCTAAATGTTCACTTAGAACAATACATTATTGCCACACTGGAAACAAAAATCGCTCCTCACAAATGAATTTGGCCGAAATTACACTATGTTGCTTTTTATTAATATTAACAGACATATCATTTAATTTACACCAGTCTGACAGAACATTTAATAAAATCTGCAGATCTTCAGCATTATCTGCCAACAAAACTATATCATCTGCATACAATAAAATGCAAACGTGATCGTTGTCAATGGTGATTCCGACATTAAATACAGTGCTAAATCATTTATGTAGAAGTTCAACAAAGTCGGAGACAGCACACAGCCTTGTTTCAATCCACACTGTACATTGAACCAATCAGTAGTAAAAGAATTAACTCTAACACAAGATGAAACAGAAGAATACAGTGATTTAAGAGCAAGAAGCATTTTACCACGGACTTCAGTTTCATGAAATCTTACCCAAAGTTTGTCTCTATTCATTAAATCGTAAGCCTTAGAGAAATCAATAAAGGCACAGAAGGTAGACTTCTTTAACTTTTTCCTGGTGTCAGTGATACTAGTCAAGGCTGAAATATGATCTACGCTTCTTTCTAAAACCGTTTTGTTCATCACAAAAAAAAATAGAAAAAGTGGAAACTCCACAGGTCGCTCAACACAACAAAAACGAAAATGTTGCAGACTCGGTTTGATTGAGCCTGTTATAGACGGTAGTGGAAATGCATGCTACCGTCCACGCCCTCTAGCCCCGGGTTGAGCAGAACTCAACATTTACACATGTTAAAAGTACAAAAAACAATTTAGAGACATCCGCAAATGTGTTCATACGGCGGTGTATATGGAACCTTCAATGCTACACTAGTGTGTAATTCCATAAAAAGCGGCGTATGATCCCCAGTTAAAATAATGTGTTTGCCCTAGACGAGAAAACAATGGGCAGAACTAAACAAACTGGAATTTAGAAAAGGGACCTGAGGTTATGGAACCTGCATATCATAGGAACTGCCAAAAGACAAAATTATAAAGCAGGCACCATATCCAAGGGGTGATTATACAATACCCAAAGCTATGAAAGCGGGCGTATTGGAACCACCCAGGCCGAAATGTTCATGCTGAGAAACTAAACAGTACCAATAACCCAACATAAAAGTCATGCTGAACGATCTGAGAAGAAGAAGATTGAAATATAACAGCCCTGATTGTTATTACCATCACACCATGTACTTCAACGGTTGTTCAAAATATTATAGTACATGTAATACATCCTATTAGCTAAAGCTATACCCCTGTAAGAAAGTGGATCCCTAGGGTCGACAGTAGAAGACTTCGGAATTGGGTTGAAAATACATTTGACCAATGATGAGGGGATAAAGCCATTGTTAAAATAAACATTATATAGAGCGTGGAGAAACAATATAGATGTATTGTTCTGTAACATTTCGCTTGGAATTTTATCTATACCACTCGTTTTACCATTTTTTGGCAGACTGTACTGCTTTTTGTACCTCAAAGATAGTAATACCGTCAAAGACTTTACGCGCTCGTACAAACTGCGCTTTAGAAAGAGATTTTTGATTTCTGGCACTACACTGTAGTCACTGACGTTCACACAAGCTAATATTTTCCCAATGTCCGGTTAACTTATCATTTCACCAGGGCTTTCCAGATCTAAAGCGTTTATTACAAGAACCTGGACTGATTGTTTTGTATGGTATATGTTGATACATGTCATTTTTAACAACATTACACCATTCACTGTAAACACTATCTATATCTAACTGTGTCTGATAACTCTGTTCTAGTCTATCTATGGTACTATTTACCAAAGTAATCACTAACTTATTTGAAGTCAAATAATCAGAGTCAAACATTTAAGTAAGAATCTATGAATTATGCACTTTGAGTAGCCTAGAACCAACAACTTTACTGTAAAGTGGTCAGTAACCATACATAAACTATTTTGCACATTTTTGTTGCATCATTTCATCTTTGAATAAACATATTAGCACTTTTCACAAATGTTTGATAATACTAAATGTTTTTATTTCAATTTTTCCTATTTTATATATAACATTCTTATAATATACTAAAGCTATGTTTAAGATGGTTAAAAGTTCGAACGATCTATGGTAAAATTAGTGAAGGACATCATTGTTTGTAATATAAGCAATTGTTTCGTAATATAAAGATTGCTATTATCTAAACCTTCTATTCTGGTGTACGCTCTTGCAAAACTTATACGTGTTAACATATTAATAATATAGAATCAGCAGGTTGTTGCTAACGAGGCATCAACTTCTAACTGTTGGTAGCTGACAATATTAAGGACGTGTTTCTAAATTGCTTTTACAGATACAAAAATACGGTTGTAAGTCCGCGATAGTATCCTTTTTTTAATATTAAGTCTTTTCAATATTTTTTGTGAAATTAACATTAATTTTGTTTAAATGGTCATCAAGGTACCCGGGCGTATCATTAAACGCTTCAATAATATCAAAGCGTTTTTAGTAGACTTACTTAAAATAAGATATCTTTCATAATAGTATAGAAATAAAGCGGCACTGAGAAGTGAGCAGTAACTTCGTATTTGTATACCAATTACTTGTCTGCATGTTATCTTCAGAATCTAATGATTTAAAAAGTATGTTATCGCAAACATGATCACATATAAACAGGATATTTTTATGCCAACTGGTGTTTAAAAAGTAAGCCTTTTTCATTTCACACCAAATGGTTATCTGTAATACACAATGTATTTTCCATGTGGTTCTGTGACTATCTGTGTATGAAAAGAACTGGAACCACTGCCTTACCCTTGCATGATCGTAAGAGGCGACTAATAGGGTCTTTATACTTGGTTTTGCTGTAACTCTGTGATTCCAGCAGGTATGCAAATTTTGATTCCATACCTCATGTTTTTATTTCGATGTAAATGAGATATGAAACCAAAATTTGTAGTCCTGTTTGGCGCCATATAACCTATACTGTGTTGCTGCGCCATAAAACCCAAATAAATAAATAAATAAATAAATAAATAAATAAATAAATTAATTAATAAATAAATAGATGTATTTTCCGTAGCATATGTTTAATCATTTACAGCTAAAAGTTTTTACTTGATAAGATTTTGTGGTAAATTATAAGACATCTACTTAGCTTTACATTGCAAGATTAGCTGCTCAGATTTCTTATCTGAATCAGTCGGTCTCTGTAATTATAATTTAATCACAGATTTATTTAAGAATATCTTACAATAGCTGCGAAAGTTCCATAAATAAGCTGAAACTCGGTACTTGAATTAATTGACGCAACGGCGTATGTAACATGATTAAAGTTATATTTGTGTCTGGAAATCTCTCCTCCTGATTGATTAAGACTTAGAATATAATTTTAATATACTTGAAGTCTACAGACATGACAATGTATCTAATTATTTTGTCTGAATGCTTGTTTATTGACTGGTGAACCAATGTTTCAAAGGATATTTTTGCACACATTTTGCTTCAGCTATTGTTATTTAATAACGGGTTTCATTCAATTACACCTGTACATTATGTCTGGCACTAAGAGGTCGAGGTTTCCATTTTTAAATTGATAAAAGTTTATCAATTATATCATATCTAGCAAAGAAACGAGTTCCTTTGCTTTGTATATAGGCTCTTCTTACTATGTACATAGACAGTGATGTAAAAATGTAAAAGAGAAATAACTCGGTATACTATGAGTTTACTGTAGATCTCTTGTAACATATAAATGACATTATTTCTCTTTAAGATTTGACAGAACTGATGAACACTTATTTTACTAGTAGGACAGACGTATACGGAGCGACAGACAATGCAAGGACAATACAAACCATCTACAGAAAATCCTAAGCTAAATGCACAACACATTTTAATGTAATGATGCCTAAATAGGAATACAAATATGAATCAAATGCAAATGCAGGATAATATATATTATTAACACCGAAATTGTGTTTGCAAAATAAATATTTGTATTTTATGATTTAATATTATGTTTTATCCTTCACTGTGATATTTATGTAACAGGTTGCTAGGTTTGTATCTTGTATCAGGCACCTTGTGCCATGCAATACTGTATTCTCCAATCATATAACTGTGCTAGCCTGTACACTCAACAGTACACTCTATACACTAGAGTTACTTTCAATTCATCCCCTGAATTGCTTTAAACATTATGTCTTTTTATTAACAAAAACGACAACAAAAGTGTGTCTACTCTTCATTCTATCACGACCCGATTTGTTTTCCTATTGAACAAAGAAAACTGAAAATTGTGTATTACGTATAAAACAATTCACTGTTCACACGTCCCAAATATTTGGTGGCAGTTATCAAGGATGTACATAGTAATCCTTGTTAACGTGATAACATACCGGTATCTCAAACAGTGACTTGCTCTTGAATTGCTTGTCATTTAGCCGCGCCCTCGTGATATAACTCCTTCGCATCTGAACTCCAAAATTCACTTTATTCAATGACAGGTCACTGTTTCGGATATATACATTTCTAATTGACCAATTTATCATAGTGAATATGTATATGTTAACTCGTGGCCTTTGATGTCAAAGTTTGCTTAATGCTTGCAAATATAAATATACGGTGCTATCGCTTCATATGAACAATTTCAAAGTTATAATGAGAAAAGGGTCAATAGTCAATTTTAGAACTGTTCTTTTCTCAAACTTACGTTTTTCAATATAATGATTTGGTGGTTGCAAAATGCTGCATTTATTGAAACAATGATACAGGAATGAAACTGCAACTGCAGTGAAGGTATTTTTCCCTAATACTACACAATATAAAACATTTAACTTAACGTATACGCTATTTACAGGATTACAGATGTATTACATGCTCAGAATTGTTTTCTAATTTAATTACATAACAGAAATTATGTACATAAATATATGTTTTGTAGTATTATACAATACCTAATATGAACAGAGAAATTTCTAGCTTAGGCTTATTAACAGATAGCTTTTTGATACTGGAATTAATGTACGCAACGTGTTTGAAGTGCTATGTAATACGATTTAAGATCTGTTTGCGTCTGGAAATCATAAAACGTCATCTTTTATGATCTAGAATTGAATCTTCTTGCCCACGACACCGTCAGAAATAACAGTATATCGGATGATTTGTGTCTAAGTACTTGTTCAGCTATTGATTAATGATATATCAAAGGATAGTTCCATGTTAAATTTGAACCCATGTCTGATATTATATAACGGATTTTGTTTGATTACGACCCTGTGTTGTGGATGACTTGTAGAAAACGTCGCGGTTTGTTTTCTCGGAATTGGCAATGTGGATTCATGTCATGCCAAACACAAGTAGCAAACAAATTGTCTGTTTTTCAGGGTATCTCAGTTAGCCTAAAGAAAACATTTTCATATACTTTAATTTAGTAAGCACTTCACAGTAGGTTAGAATTTTATACAGAACAAAATACATTTTTTATATTGATATTTTTATTAAGTATTATAAGAATTCAAAGATATGCTAATTGCAACTCTGGAGAACATGATACACAACTTATATAATAAAGCCGCAATTCAGGAAATGCTGGTTACAAACTGAAATATCAGTTGTTGTTTGTCCGCAATATAATGATCTGAGAATGAAGTATTTCCACCTTCGTGTTGCCATTTGTTGGCTATGTTTAAACTGTATTGTCTTTTCTCGTCTAAGTCCGAGAAAACTTTCTAGTATATTCTTTCTAAATTATATACTTTTTATAAGGCACTTTGTTCTTGAAAAATTATAATTCGATAACCTTTGAATATTATTCACTGTTTGTTCTGTTGGAGTTGACTTATGATTTGATGAAATGGTCAAAAGTTATGTCAGTTTTCTTATGTGTTCAACAATTAGAATCAGTTTTTAAACAATTGTTAAATAGACATTTGTCTTTCGAGATTGATTAGATTCAGTCTGACTGAATTAGTTTTATTCTGCTTCAGCAATACCCAAATATGTTTTAACACCAGCATATCATTTTTATTCGATAAAGGATTACGTCCGGTAAAATATGTCTCTCAGATGTTGTAAAGCAAACAGAAAGAATGGTTCCATATCTATTTTGCTGCTTTGGTGCTAGAAAGCTATTTTTCTACCGTATCATAATTCCCTGCTAGCTTCTAAATTGTATTCTATATGACAAAATAAGTCAATATCATCTTTAAGTTAAAACAGTTTTTACATTTTCAGCTGATACATAATCCGGACGAAGTAGTGCCATTTCTGAAGCACAACATTACTGGGAAGGCTGAATTTCGTTTAAACTCTATAGAAGTTATTGCTCTGGAGATGTCTATGTACAAAGAGTAATTTACTAGGAAATATATATCTGCCATTTGATGGAGGTCATTGCGGAAAGTAGCAAAACCATACGTAAAACTTTCTGAAATTTATCCGCATTTACTTGATTGCTATTAATGAAACAATAACGAAAGGAAATCATCTTCTAAGTATACTCTTTAAAAATTGCGGAATTCATGCTTTGAGAATTACACAGATCCTGTTTGAAATATATTATACGACAATATAGAATCAAGTTCCATGCTCTATAATAATGATTTCTTCTATATTTCGTTACGGTCGCCACTGCTTTGCCAATTTACCCGGAGATAGTGCGACAACACGATGCTAAAAGGCTCAGATGCGATACAATGTCATGATAATATGAAACGAATACCCCAAAACACGATGCGAAGACACGATATCAATGATCGCGCTACTGTTCCTCCGACATAAAGGTGATACGACGAAGGTACGATTATACGACGTTAATATTGCACTTTTGCATCGAGTTTTCGCATCTTGTTCTCGTGCAATCATCCTTTTGTCCTAAGGACGATCTTGAAATGAAACCATCGCATTATGTTGCGCCATCGCATTTATCGTCACGTCATCGTAACATTTATCACACTTTCATTCTTACCAATTTACAAGTGAAGGTGATCTTAATGCAAGACCTAAATTGGAGACGTTCATTATGAATGATATTCACAAACGCATGGGAGAGAGAACAAAAAAGGGGTAAACACTGATAGGCACAAGATAATATATTGCTACTGAAATATACAAAAATGTATTACAAATATATAGCTTGCATCAGCTCGTTCGAATTGGTATAAAAGACAAGAAAACCGTAACTAATTCAGCAAGGTCTCACCGGGGTGTTATCGAAACAGATTTAAGAACACTTCGGAACATAGTGAAAAGATGTGCTGCTCTAGATGTTTATACTGCATAATTGATGGCAAATATTTAATCAAGATTTTTATCCTATTAAATTATCAAAAATACAATATTTTATATTGTATTAGTCAACAAGTATTGGTAATTGATACATTAAAACTCACACTGGCACAGTTATCGCAAATGTCAGTCAAGATATGGAGACGAAAATGTAAATATTTGAACACCTAATTGTTATAATTACGTCTAATTATATTATTAGTGGTCAGAAAAAACATATTTGTTTTTAATCAAAGCACTCAAAAAGCTCCTCTTAACAAACGCCACGCACAAACGTTTTTGTAGAGCCTGGTCATATTATATGTGCATAATAAGCACATTTAACAGTTTGACTTCTTTATTCCATGTAACTAGATTTCACATACTAGTATCAAGAAGACTTGTGCCAATATGAAGCAAAACAAAAAGTCATCAAATAATCCTTTGCTTGAAATGAACGAAAAGTGGGATCGTAAAAAAAAACGACAAACAAGGTAGCTTTTCAGAGATAAAGCTCTGTTATTTGGTCATTTTGTGTGTGTGTGTGTGTGTGTGTGTGTGTGTGTGTGTGTGTGTGTGTGTGTGTGTTCGGGTTTAACGTCTTTCTCAACAATTTTTCAGTCATATAAACGACGGTGTCTACTTGTAGCAGTGAGCACAATGCCCAACTTTATAGTGCTGCCTCACTGGAATATCACGCCGTAGACACGTGGCATGATACCCCACCCAGTCACATACTGACACCGGGCTGACCAGTCCTAGAACTATCCTCTTAATGCTGAGCGCCAAGCGAGGAAGCTACTAGTACCATTTTTTTCGTCTTTGGTATGACGCGGCCGGGGATTGAACCCACGACCTCCCGCACTCAAAGCGGACGCTCTACCACTAGGCTACCGAGGCGGTTTGGTCATTTTAAGACATTCATTTGGTAATGATACTTTTATTTCATGAAAGTGTTTTGTACAGTCAGAGATGTTTCCACCGATATTTTGGACGTTATTTAGAACGGTCTCTGGCAATAGTTCATAAGTTGTCCCTACATTCTTGACTGTTTCCAAGCACACGCGAAATCCTATATATTATGACACTGGTTTTAACTCTCATTTAAACAGTTTGGACAAAATTTGTTGGTGGTTTAAATGTGACTGACACAATGCGACGTATTTTGTTTGTACGCTTATTCACTGGAAACACATATGGGCAACTCCTCTAGGGAACTGTTAGTATTTTTCAGTTGGAGGATAGTGCAAGATACAAACTTCCCTGTTTCTTTCTCGTGCCATGTGTAAGGCATCCATGTATGGGACTCTTATTCAGATATAAGTAATTTTAGTTGGCGGAGCGCGGCTCAAACTCACGACCCCTGGTTTTGTAGTGAGTTAACAATGGAACACTACGTCCATTCTACAAATTAATGTTCGTAACATCTTCAATTATATATTATCGTACTCATTAGACATGGTATTAGTAATATAATACGGAGGATATTAAACGAGCGTCTTTTCATATTGCATTTATTAAACGAGCTTTAAGAAAATAATAAATTGCGAGGGTCTGCAAATTTTATTCAACATGTTTATAAAATCCAATGTGGAAAAACACAAATGTAATATTCTTTTTATCACATGTAAGCTTTTCCTGCTGAAACAATCTCAACATCAAAGCTTTGCTACACTAGTGTAATACCAAAATTGTGAAATAGCTTAATTTCATTTCCACGACTGCAGTTTGCTACACATTTAGTTAATCACTTAATTATTAGCCAGTATGCTATCACACTGTATAAAGAACAATTTGTTTTTAATAAAGTAGCTACATCTTACGAAAATATCGTCTTTCATCTTTTAATTAATCTGCGCAATGACTTTGAAGTTCCATAAAATAGTATTAAAGATCTAATTGTAACTGCAAATTACTCTTCTTTGTTCATTACGATTTTGAGATAGATCTTCTAGTCAAATTCGTCAGCAGAAATGACGATATATCTGGATACTAGTTTAATTTTGATGAAACAATACATCAATAGCAAATGCATGGCGGCTTTCGATATAAAATAACGGATTTTATACAACTGTCCCTGTTCATTGAAACTGTTTTCACACACTAAAGTTGTTATATAAATATGCCATGCAGATGACAATGTTTTAATGTCAAAATACAATCACGCAGACATTAGTCTTGTTGCTTCAAGTTAAACTAACAGTTGATTGTCGTCTCAACGAGTCGGTATAACGTTGGGACTTTGTTTGAAAACAACGTAAAAGACTGAGGATTTCGAGTACTAATGGAACTTGTTTTACCTTGCTTTATATGCAATAAGCAATCTGCAGGCAGAGAACCAACTCACCAATTTAGGCTCTTATTTAAATCGATATATGTACTACGGAGAGGGTTGTTTCAGTGTAAATTGAACTATCTTTCACGAGTGGACACCAGATGCAATATTTCAACGAGTGACAATGCTATATATGGTGTTCATGAATGACAGATATTTTGATCTCACATGTAAAGCAAACTAAATTTTCATTTATTTCATGTTTTGATTAAATTTACCAATTTTATAGTTTCTTTTATATATATATTCGATATTTTTCACTGTGAAAATACCAGATATATTTCACTTTAATAGTTCAATAACTGAGCGAAAAACATGTAATATACTGGCATATGTTTCTGTCACAAGTGGGTGTAATTGTAAGTTTATTAATTTTGCAGTTCAATTACTTGATTACTATCTATATGTGTCATTTTCCGTTTGTTTGAAGTGAATGCGGATTTTTCAATTTCGGTTATATTGAAATACAGCATAATAAACGGGCCGCTGACAAAAAGCCAACCTTGTAATTGTATGGAAAAAACAATTGAAGTGCAACCAGTGTATACCAAAATATATATTAATTTGTTTGTTGTAAGGCGTTGCTGTGATTTGTCTTCACAGTGGCACTGCGTTCTTCAAACGTCATACTGTAGCAAGGGCACAAATGGATCATTACTAAGATTACAATTGATTGCAAAGGTCTGTTAAATTTTGAATAAATCTTTCAAGTAATGCACGTGAAATTAATACGTTAATAATTTTATACTCAAGTAACTATGACTATTTTGCAGTATATTTGAAAATGCTCAAACCAATACAAATTAATGTAACCAACATGAATGTATCTTTAATTGTGCGATATTACAAACGATCGATCAGCAGCGCACAAATGCAAAAACATAGGTAATAAATTCTACGCGAAATGCTTTTAATAAGTTATATAAACATGTTAGAATTACGTATGTTAACCGTGGATAAAACAACCACAGAATCTTCTAGAAGTACGTTGTCGTGAAAATATAAACAGAACTAGTCAGAAGAAACGCTACCAGTCGTTTTACGCTTCAGTTTCAGTTACGGTTCTTATACAACCTATTGGAATAATGTTTTGTATCTTTACTGAACAAATAAAGTACTTTCACTGTGTCATCTTTTCTAAACAGCTATCGCTAGTATGACATGGGAGTTTAATGAAAATATATGTCAGAATCTGAAGAAGACTATCATAATACAAACACTGTATGATAAGCAAAGCAGCTATTGACACACATAGTTTTAGATGTAAATGAAGCGTTGTTTAACCTTTTAAAGGAAGCACTATCAAAGTGGGGACCAGTCGCTGTAAAATATGTTACACAATATGGTCCCCTTATCGTTCAATGTAAATTTAAAATGTATACTGAACAATCATGTTTTAAAACATGTAGCGCTAGAACTAAAGTTAAATTTATTCTTTCTTCTGTCACATTTTGCCAAACTATGGAAGTCTCATAGTACCAGCTAAGAGATTTGTGATGAGTCCAATTAACTCCCACGTATGACTTAGTTTCAACTCTTACGTAACAACTCACTAACTCATACATAATTATTACTTAGTATTTACTAAGTACAACTTAGTAGCACATACGCATGACTTACTAACTCATACGTATGAATTAGTAACTTTTTTACTAGCACGTTCGGTTTGCTTACTCATTAATACGAGTTAGTAACTTACATTTATGACTTATGAACGTATGCACTAGTACGTCATGGGTATGAGTGGGTATGAGTAAGTAAGTTGTACGTAGGACTTACTATAGATCTCTCGGCTGGTTCCAGGGCGCTTCAATAATACCAAACTCTGTAATTACAATTGTTTCGAAACAGCATTATCATTGCTTACATTAAGGTTGTTTGTTACAGCTACTGACAAGCAACAGATAATACAGATTCAAGAAAAATACTCAGCTGCCTGACAGGCTAAATTGTTCAAATACAGTCTCTAAATTCCATTTTTTTTCAATCAGTGGTTTCAGATAAATGTTGGAGTTACATCACTAAGTTATTGATTGTCATGCTTTTTCAGAAGAGTAAACAGTTTCCGCCTACAGAGCATTTGTCCGTAATAGTCTCAGAATGATTGACAGCTGATTATCAGACAGCAATCTCTAAAACAATTTTACAAATCTGTTTACAAATTGTGAACGCATGATCAGAAAACAGCTACATCTCAGGCATAATGATTAAATGACGTCATGTGATCCGAATTGATTTCGCAGTAAGGATGTTTCTTGTAAAACCGAGTAACTGAGATGTATTTGAACTTTCTTGTAAAAGGGGGTTGACCCACTAGTGAGATGAGTTGTAGAAGAGAATATGGACTTCATGTTTATAAAAGCACAAACTCTTGTCAAGAAACCAGTTATATAACCCAGGGAAGTGCCTACGCCTCTAACATCTTTTAACAATGAAATGGGTCCAATCGCTAAGGTGACTATGTCTTAGACTAGCTGACAAACTTTGTAGAATGTCCTTTGTTAAAACGTAGAGCTTGTGGAACCTATATATCTCATATATAAAATTTTTCTCTGACTACCTAAATTATTCCTGTACTAATGATTCGTAAATGATTTGAATACTGAACTAGAAAAAATGAGGGATCAGGCAAATCACTCATTGTTTTCAACTAACAACCATCGACTAGTGATAATCACCTATAGGCTGGAGATCCTATACTTGACTGGTTCTTTTGTTGAAATTTGTCAGACGATGTCTTTGAATCAACAAGATACGAGTCCTATCGCATAGATGTTCAGTCTATGTCATCAGAATTAAAGCTGCACCTCAACACATAGTATTCAAATACCATGTAGGTTTGGCTGTACTTCGCCAATAACGCTGAAGCTCGTCTGGTAGCTGGAACTCTCCAGATTACCAAACTATGCGTCTTTGCCTCAGCTTTCCGATGCTCCACTTATATTAGCTATCGTCTATAGCATTCGTCTATCCTATAAAGATATAACTTCTATACGCTGGTCCTTAATTACAATACTGCAACTCAGTTATCACTGTAATTAACCCAAATCAGCCAAAAAAAAAAAAATGAACCAAATTCTATTATTTACAACATGTCAACTATAATTATAGAAATAATAGAAAATACAATGTATTCTGACAACCCTGTTCCTCCTTACACTAGCTGTATTTTGGTTCAAACTGTTATCCTATGAACGCAAGTATTCTTTCAGCTGATTATTAACTGAAATATAAAACTGATAAACAAAGATAATATGGCCGAAATTATTTCATCCTGCAAATGTCTAAATGTTGTTACGTATTAGTGTATAACTCTGAACTGAATTTCTAAACATTGCTTGGGAATGGCGTCTTCTCCCTCTTAATTTGTGTACTGGAATTTCAGTTTTCAAAATTCAATGTGCAACCCGATAAAATAAATGATGTGACTTAATTTGCATGACACTTCCTTTACTGCCTCTTGAAAGCGTGCTCAATGCTTTCGAAATAATTTAAAAACCTGTTCTGTTATCTTGTTTATATTTCAATTCTTTTTTGTGTGTGTTTTTCCTTAACAAACAACAACTACATTTTCACGCTTTGGGATAACTTAACTTTGTAATAGACTATCATAGTTAGTACTAAATGGTGTAAAGAAAGTATTTCGGTTTAAAAATCAGTACTGGTCTCATAAGAGCGGGCGTGGTCGTATCCCCAGTGGGGCTCGAACCTATTATCCTCGGGTTGAGCGGCCAGTGCCTAAACTATTTGATCACTGCACCCTTAATACAACGTGGCAGAATATGTTACTTTTCTCAGTTGTAGTATTTAAGACGTCATTTGATTGATTTTCATTAGTATTTGCATCTTTACAATAATTAAAAAATCTGACAAAAATATTGGTGTAAGAGTAATGATTCTTAATTAAAAAAAAACCTGATTGAGTGTGTAAAATAAATTGTATTTTCTCCAACTCAAGAAAGTACTGTAAATAGATACATTTCTGTACTAGCAAAATCAACATAATCAGCATTTAGTTTGACCAATAAACTATATGTGTCTTACTTGTTTTTCGCTGTGCTATCTTACTTTTCCAACTGGAATGGGCTTTAATTGCATCTATATTATTACCATATAGTTAAAAAGCATACTGATAGAGAAAAATATAATTGTGTGACTGAACAACTTTGTACATGAATGTGATGGTGATGAATTAATGTTCACCATTATTTTTTTTTTCAATTTGGGGACACTGCGTTCTTGGCTATCCCAACTGGACTTTGTCCTTGTCCTTACAAGTAATCTAATAAAATCTATAAGACGATGCTTTGGAAGCATAGACCCAACCAAGCAAAATAATAGCAGATTCGGTTTTCTTGAGTCTGTTCGTATAAAGCAAATCTTTAACTCAGGTTGACATTTACTTCAGCCGACGCTTTCGTAGTAGCTTTTTTCCATAATTATGTTGACTGTTCACCAAACATCCATGAAATAACTTTATAAAATGTGCAGTTGTTAATACTACGGTCATGTAGGACTATCCTAAAATTCTCAGTATACGTCCTTACAGAACATCAATAAATTCTGTTTACAGATTACTTCTAAAAAGATCCTTTGGAAGCATAACCAAACAACATAGGAACAGACTCGGTTTGAGTGAGTCTGTTCATGAGAGGTATTGAAATGTGCACCACCAATCACGCCTCCTAGCACCGGCTTAAGCGGAACACTAATTAAACACATAAGCACTAATCAAAAACACTAGGTCTTTAACAATTTGTTTAAAGCTTATCACTCACAGTCGGGGTGAAACTTTTCAAAATGTTCATTTCCAAGTTTAGCATACTATGTAAATATTACTCTGAAAAATGACAAAGAGAGTGAAGATACTGGTACAAAGGCAAGAAGAATGTTGCCTTCTCCAATAGTTCAAAAGCGTTACTGCGGTATGCTCCATTCTGCACATTATTCATCTTTTCTCCAGTTGCGTAGAAGAATCGTAAAACAATATAGAACGAAACGAAATTAAACAGACTAGTTTTGACTGAGTCTGTTTACGAAAGTTAAAATATGTACAACATCACTCAGGCCCCATGCGATATGAGTAACGATAAGTCATTAAGATTGTAAAATTTAATTATAAAAGAAACATATAGAATAATGAGGTAATTGTGCAATCAAAATTCCCTTCTGACCATACTAACCAGTCAGCATTCATTAATATAACTATATATAACTCATGCATATAATATTTTCCCTATTTGTGAGAGCATTTGTTTTTTCTATTATGTGAATCAAACATGTTCAACAAATATTTAATACAACAATAATATAGTATGATAACATTTTGTTAACGTTGAAAATCAACATTACAAGAGAAATCAACCAGATATGTTTTCCCATTAGCGCGACGCCTCGCAAATATCTCAGTAGAACATACTTGGCCTATAAATCAATTTGATTAGCTTTAACCCAGGTTTCTTGTTATGGTCACTATAACTAAGGTGTAATATCAAAAAGGATTTTGAGATAATTATCAATTATACGCTGTCCGTATTTATTTGGCACAGATAGGTCTTCAATGCGGACTTGACAGTGGATACCAAACTCCTGTACACATGTGCGATAATGATGTATGTGGGCGACCGAAGTTGGAACATTTAGCACGTTTTGGCTGTCAGCTTCATGCAGTGGTTTGCTTACGTGGTGTATTCCGAGCTCAAAAATCTTTTCTGGTCGAACAATTACTTTGTTCCTACGGAAACTGAAATGTTTTGTTCGATTGGTTCTTACTGACATACTGACTTCGTTTGAGAAAACGTGTCTAGAAAAATCCTCTGAATAAAAGGTCGATTTGAAAGACATTCCTACTGCGCGTTTAAACATATCTGAATCGTTTTCGTTCAAGCGACCAATGACGTCACTCCAAGTAATAAGGTCAGTTTGGGGAATAATAAATTCATCTATGTCAATAAAGGCTAAATATTCAAAGTCATACATATTTTTATATAGACAATCGTTAATCGCTAGTGACTGACCATGGTACCAGATGGAATCCGATGTGAATGGCAGTTGCCATGGAGATGACATCACAACGTTCTGTCTTTCGTAATATCGTATGACGCTTCTTACCTCCATTGATAAACTGTCTATAGAATTTTCTAAATACAAAATGAAAATATCTGCACCAAGTATTCTGTTAAATTCTATAAATTCGATCAAAGTCTTCGCCTTGATTTCTCCATAAAGAGGGGGCACGCATACTCCAAAATTCAATTTCCGTCTACCAACGTTCTTATCACGAGATATTACACAAACGTCTTTCAACGTCGATTTTGTTAGATTGCTTATTTCATTGAAACGTATTTGTATTTTTGCTGGTGGCTCTCGAATGATATTGGGCACTTGGCAGGAAAAGATCCAACCTCCATACCGCCTTTTATGGTTTTCACACATCTCGTACGGCTGCAGTGGAGTAAACAAAGTTTCAGATTTATTCTCGCCATTTTCATTACTAAATACACATGCAAGTGACGCATATAGATATTCCTTAGTAATAGCTTTTGCAACAGCGGAGATCATTCGGATATATGAAGTCCCGTTTCGTTTGTCGTAGTAAGCTGAATAAATATATATACCAGCACTGATCTTGCGAAATTTTGGAGAGGAGTCACTTTCGCAGTTTAAACTGTTCCCTTCACTTGAAACGTCAACAATATCACTCTGTTCAACTAAATTTCCCACCTTCATAAAATAAACTTTCTCATTCTCTCTCCAGTTCAGTTTGTACAGATCTTGCGCTACTTTGTCTTTCGTCGTGCTATTTAAGTAATAACGTAGATCTGAACCCTTTGTGGTGTTGCTTTGAGCCAATGGCATACACTTGTATATGATGCTTACTGTAAACAGATAACACGTTGCGATAACTAGTGCATATTTATAGTATATCCTCTTCATACTGAACATAACTAAATCAGTTCTAAAAACAGGTACGAAAAAAAGACACACACAAAGAAACACAATAATCTTCCGGAATCACCTTCAGAACTGACCTTTCCGATTTATTTGCAATATAACAGATTTGTATTACTTATACATGTGAAGCATCATGAATAAATAATGAAGTATTACCGTTAAGGTATATTATACATTGACTACATCGATAAAAGTCAATTGACGGATGCAGAATTATTTATTATGTAGTGTGATCTATATTGGTATTGGATAATTGAACAGGTACAGTAATGTTTCTTTCACATTAAAGTTAATCGTTGCACATGTATTTCACCGATGCTTACTTTGTGTTTACGTTATCGTGTAGATTTAACTATGTATCTAGTATGTATCTAATATATAAAATAAATCACATATAACACCTACACTGAGCCGAATCTCTGAATAAATAAATAATTCATAGCTTGCAAACATTGCAGGGAATATTTGGTACATGAGAAAATAATATCCAATAGGGGATCACTTTTAATAAGTAACGGACACCAACGCTATTCTGGGTCTAGGATAGACAAGTGTTTCGTACAATTTATTTTCATTTGACCTCAGTTTTATAAATAGACTAAAGGTCACATTTTCGACTTTTTACTCGTAAGATTTTCCCGAAGCCTTTGAGCCCTTTCAAAATGGGAACTTATGAGATATGTTTTATTTTGTAAAATGACGAAAATGATACGAAATTCGATCGTTTTATATTAATTATTTACTGTAAGAAGTCATTCACATTTAAATTAGTACATCGGAGATAAAATGTCTATTTATCAAGAAATGTAAACACCTGACATACAAGACTATTCCTTTACAATAAACCACACAAATGCGAATGGTTGATAAATCAATGATTCCTGAATAAATATTGTCAGTAGGTTTTGTCTTGTTCTCATTCACAATAACATTTAGTGCCGAGAAAATGGAAACGTGATTTTCATGGACAAACGTTAACAATCCTACAAGGACATGTCCCCTATCGTTATCGGCGGTGCAATTCTGATTCCATTATCAATGTCACGCTATTCTCGATGCAGAAATCACCGTATTATTGTAAACAATGACCTTATCTGCATTACAAAAAAAACAATCATGCGCGAATGCAAGCTAGTACAAAATTCAATTTACGCAAATGTTTCATTTGGAGTTGTTGTATGTTCATGCCGCAAGAGATAAAGCAAGACGATAAAATAGTTTGTGCTAAATCGACGAAATCAAATGCTAAATACGCCATCTGTTCAATTAAAATAAAATTTTATTCCATCGTAATTTAGCCTGTTATATACTGGAAAGGTTTATGAGAGGCACGCCAAGACATAATTATGGTATTCACAAGTGTAGCGGTAGTTATTTCATCCACAATAAATTGCTCTTATAAATTTTCCCGGATTTCATTATAAGACAACAGTTAAAAGCACAGTTATTACTGGCTCTAAACTTAAATGAATAAACAACTGCTACTGCTTTTGTTTTTCTTCGGTTATCGGCATTAAAACACTGTTTGAAAGACACTGGCCTCCATATTTCAGCTATAAATGATCTTGGTAAAAATCGGTTAGAACATATTATGAACATTAGAATATGTGTTTTTGTTTCTACACTATCTTTAAAATGTCAAATTAAGACTACAAAGTATGCCCGAGTCGGGAATTGAACCTGAGTCGCCACGGCAATGAAAATTTTCTGCGTTCTTGGCCAATATTCCACGTATGTATACGTATTTAAAGGTCGTGAAATATAATGATTTGTAATAAAAATACTTACCCCGAACTATTTTCAACTTCGAGTGTAAAACTTAGTAAAAACAACTAGTTCTTATGTGTATCTATAACATATAATCTGTCAGTAATTAAGTTTCAAAGCCTTTTTAAGAAATACAGCATTAATTTTGTGATACCTAAAATTGTTTCCTTTTTGTTGTTGTCATACATCTTTAGGTCAGTGCCTTTAAAGTTCTTTAGAAGTATTTTTGTTTATTTGTTTGTGTTGGGTTTAACGCCGTTTTTCAACAATATTTCAGTTATGTAACGGCGGGTAGTTAACCTAAACAGTGTTCCTGGATTCAGCACCAGTACAAACATGTTCTGTGCAAGTAACTAGAGAGGTGGAGGACGAATGATTTCAGACACAATGTCTTTTATCAAATCGTCAAGGAGAACATACGCCTCGCTCGGCATATATCTACTCTCTCCCTACTGAACTAAGCGGGCGGGCTATATTAGAAGTATCTTTATATCCATAATTAGATTAAAGTGTTTTTCAAAGGGTCAAACAAGAAACGTACTGAAATCTACTTAAACATGAGGACCAACTAGCACAACTCTGAAAGTGTATATATGTCACGTATATAACTATCAGACCTTACAAGTAGTTGTAATGGTTGTAACAGAGGTTTAAATCAAAACTAAAACATCACGGATGTTCGGAATATAATTTCTATTTTATTGTTTACTTAGAAGAATTTCGCATTTCGTTTGTCACAATACTCATACGTTTGACTGCTGTCCATTTATTGCATGCATGTTGAAAATGGTTTGCAAACAAGATGAAATGTCCCATGTAAAAGTTCGCTCATATCTATGTTTGCCTGCAGAGCAAACGTTTGACGAATTTTTCTGTCTTGCATAAGAACTATTTATTTCAATGTACGTGCTTCTTATATTTTTTTTAAGTCTATATTATTCAGAACGGATGAACATCATAAATTTGATATTAGAAACTTTATGGATTCATCCTTTCATTCCAATATTCCTTCGGAAAATAATGAATAAGATCATAATATAAATGACATTTCATCTTTGCCAGTAAATAATGTAACCAACGGTTTGAATTCCACAATCGTGTTCGATGTTGGGTGACTTACCAGTAATTTTGCTATTTCCAGTTATCTGTTGTAAAACTAAAAGACATTAAAACGTAGCTCCCTTGCTTGGCGCTCAGCATTAAAAGGGAAACTGGCTTCTGTTCTCTCATACTCTCGTGGCGATGGATTCCATCAGGAATAAGCTGTCGGGATTCTATAGACCTTGCTTCACAATCGACCTAAATAAATTAGTATAAACTAAGTTCGCGACTTTTCAAATACATTTGTAATATCATAAAATCTGTGGAAAGTGTCTTTGAAAGCATGGGACGCAACCAAACAACATAATAGCAGACCCGGGGGTGGGTGCGGGGGGAGAGGGATTGAGTCTGTTCATGATGGGTAATGAAATGTGCAACATCCCCCAATGTAACAATCTATATGAACATTTATTCAGTAACCTTTTACTAGTTTTCATGCATAAAATGTTCTATATAAATTTTTGACACTTTTGTCTAGTTAGGCTTATAATTATTCAAGTTATTTCGATTCGTAAAACACATTATTTTTATCAAATATATCTATATGAATAGACATTGGTAGCATTGAACGCAAACAAACCTGTAACAGTAAACGTGTGAGTGAAGATGGTTCATTACACATAGTGAAAAATAACAACACCCTATACATCCCTGGAGTTAGAGTGAGTTTTGAAGTACCACAAATTCTGCACATCTTATATTACGTTCTACTGCAATGCTATCAAATTAGGGAAGGTTTATTAATTAATTGAACACTATACAAGTGTTTTGTTTTGAAATAAAATTTGCATTGAAAACGTTGAATCATTTGTCCTTGGTATACGTTTTAATTACTATTCTCAACAAATGAAACCGCCTTCTAACTTGTGAATAATGGCATTACTGTGGAGATGTGCTCCCTAGAATACATGTTTTGCACTCATATAAAACAGTCAAAATGAGATCATGAATGTGCGAGGTTTATTAAAATATCATCGTAATGTATTTATAGAATGCAGTGGTTGGTAAATGAAAGTGAATGACTCGCGTAATGCGATTTATACTGGAATCAATGTCGGCATACTATCCCTGCGCTTTTTGTAGTTCTTGCCATTTTACTTCAAATGCCTTACTCACTCATATCAGTTGTAATGGACGTCAAAACTATAAAATGGAAGTCCGATGACATAAGAAGGACATCAAGGGGTTTTCACGTTCCATTCAAATTAAGAACAGACACTAAAAACGTTTACTGTAAGTGCTAAATGTGACTTTCTTCTGATATACAAACAGTTCTTGCGATACCGGAATGTACAACACGCCTCTCAAACTGACTGCACGCAGTTCTATCGTGTATCGTACGGAATACTGAGAAGAATTAAATTGAAATTCATGAATTTAAATTCCTGCATCAATCACATTGATAGAGTTGTTCACTGCCATTTAGCAAATAATTACATGATTTAAATGCATTACGAATGGATTATTCATCGCACATAATAGATTTGTTGATGACGTTTAATTCGTTTCTTAAACGATCGTTAAAGATGCAAATGTATCTGAAGCAAATATGATTATCTGAGCAATTCTGTGAATCATATCCGTACCCAAGATGATTTTGTAAAATGTAAATGCTATTTCTTAACATTAACTGTTTGAATACTTAGTCTACCAAGAAACGGGAAATTTTTTTCTAAATATCTGTTTAAGGCTTCTGTGTGCATTTTCAAAGCCTGAAAAACTCTTACATTTTGGTCAATTTATGTTAAGTAATACTGACCAATTATACTATGCACTTATTTACTGACTGACTGGCTTGCAAGTCAGTAGTCAAAACTATTGACTTCCAAGCTATTCAATAAGTGTTTTATAACATAACACCAGAAATTTGTTTTTTATAGTTGTTTATTTATTTTTAATTGTGACTTATTGAAAAGTGTCGTGTCGAATATAGGCCAGTCATATAGCGCAAGCTATGTATCAGCGTTTTATACAGGAACAAGACGGACGCATATCACTATGTGATACCGCGCGTTTGACTAGTTTCAGTCCAGCAACAGAGGAGGAGGTGAAAAAGCTTGTTCAAAAGTCAGCTAATAAGTCATGTGAACCCTCTTCCTACATGGCTCTTGAAATCTTGTATAAACGAACTTCTCCCAATATTGACGAAAATTGTTAACATCTCTCTAGAAAGTGCAACCGTGCCAGAATCATTTAAAACATCACGAATAAGACCATTGTTAAAAAAGCCAAGTCTTGACCAAAACACACTCAAGAATTACAGGCCTGTTTCCAATCTGCCATTCCTCTCAAAAGTCCTTGAGAAGGTGGTAAACAGAAGAATTGAGGAACATCTGACGAACAATCAATTACATGAAATAAACCAGTCAGCATACAGAAAATTTCATTCAACTGAAACCGCGTTGTTAAAAGTTCAGAACGACATTCTCGAATCCCTTGACAAAGGTGACGTCACAGTACTTGTGATATTGTACCTGTCGGCTACATTCGACACCATTGACCATAACACTCTTCTTCACAGACTTGAATTTAATTTTGGATTCGCCGATAAACCCCTTCAATGGGTGGCATCATATCTAACAGACCGCTACCAAACAGTATGCATCGATGGCAAACTCTCTGAACCAGTCCTTATGAAATTCAGTGTTCCTCAAGGATCTGTTCTAGGCCCAAAATTCTACACGATGTACACAAAGCCAGTCGGGTCCATCTGTAGAAACCACGGTCTAAACCACCACTTTTATGCAGATAACTCCCGACTCTATCTATCGTTTAAACCAGTTGACCAAGCATCAAAGGCAGCCCCAATCACACGAGTTGAACAATGCCTAAAAGAAATCATCTCATGGATGAATTCAAACATGTTAAAATTGAATGCAGACAAAACTGAAATAATTCTTTTTTCCAGTCAAAACACTCCAAACATTTTGAAAATCTAGAACTAAAAGTTGGCGAATCGAACATAAGACCATAAAAAACTGTTTGAAACCTTGGTGCTACGCTTGATTCGAACATGCACACGGACCATCATGTTTATTCTGTGACTCGAACATGCTACGGCCAAATACGACACGTTGGACATATTCGACCATATTTGACAACTGAAGCCACAAAAACCCTGATATTCTCGCTTGTGACCTCACGATTAGATTACTGCAATGCTCTTTTGTACGGCGTGCCAAAATCAACAACGAGCAAACTGCAAAATGTCCAAAACACAGCTGCACGTCTTATTACGAAAACAGCTCGTTTTGAACATATAACACCAATCCTTAAAGATTTTCATTGGCTTCAAATACAAGATAGAATCAAATACAAAATTCTCATTCAAACATTCAAGGCCTTGCATGGACAGTCGCCAGAGTATATGAGAGACTTAGTGGAGGTGTACATGCCAACTGGAAATCTGAGGTCAGCAAGTGCAGCAACAACCCTTGTGCCACAAAAAAGTCGACTGGTTACCTACGGGGATAGACGTTTCAGGGTTGCCGCCGCAAAACTATGGAACTCTCTCCCTGACAATCTCAGAAAAGATTCATCACTTAATTCATTCAAAAGAGCTCTCAAAACACACCTTTTCAAAATTTTCTACAACACATAGATACCAACTGTGACTGTTTCTACCCATAATAAATATGCCATTGTTATTTTTGTAATACAGAACTACGGCAAGTCATTCGTCGCTGACGAAGATCTCTTAACTGTACAATTCATCATGTAATTAACTAATTTGACAATCCAGCTTTTATTTCATCATGTCACATTTTAAGGGTTATGACGATCTATGTGTGTGTTTTTCGCAAGACTTGAGTTTCACTTGAAGTGTGTGGTATTTCTATCTAATACAGTACATGATGGCACCACTTACCGAGAGGTTGAACCACTATATGCAGCCCGTCTGGGCGTACCAGATGTTTAAAGCACTGGTATTGGCAATAGGGGTAAAACGACCTCAAGGGCGTGTGTGCGGTCATGGCTGTTTGTTACAATAAGGCTGTAAATATTATCATTGTTCATTTATGATATTGTTGTAATAACTATTATTTTTTATTATTATGTATAGTAGTCGCAACTTGACCGCGATGGTTGACCTTAGGCTGATTATTCATATCGATTATTTCATTATAGAAATCAAGGGTGCTTAGGGTAGCTGTATAATTATATTTATATGGAATTAGTTTGTATATAGTCCAGTTTCAAAGTATATATACTTACATTTGATCAGTTAAAACTTTCCAATACACTAATTTATATTTACACATTTATATTTCCTTTTTCTCGTGCAGCTCGTGTTTTACGTACACTCCTTTTCAATAATAGGTTGTGCCTCATTATGTATTATAATACAAAGGTCAACCATCGGGGTCAAGTTGCGTCCACTATACAACGCCATTGAATATATCATTTATAAAAAAGGCGTTTAATCAAATTGTTCAGTTTCAGTTTTGTGATTGCATATGTCATGTTTTGTTATTTCCTACATATCTGCGATGTGTCACATGTTTAATTGTAAAGCGCCTTTGAACGTATATTCCATATGAAAAGGGTGCTCAACAAATCTGATATAATAATAATGTTCTGTGTCTCTATTTATTCTCGTGGTGTTCAAATCAAATAAAAACATTGACCCAGGAAATTTCTTGTGTGGGCAACGATAGTTTCTTTCAAGAGGAAACAATCAATTAAAGATCTTTATACAAACCAAATGAGTATAAAATAATCAAAATAATGTATTATCTGTTGCCTGTCATCAGTTGTAATGAAACGGGTTCCAATCTTTTAGATTATATAAGAAGTATCTTTGAGATCTGATAACAAAACTCTGTTGCTCTAAACGTAAACTTACACATGACAATAGATAAGCTATTCCGATGCAGTAATTAGATAAAATGTCATTTCCTCTGCGAATTAAAAATGTTTAAGTCGTAGTATGTGACATTAACAAACTAATGCAAATCTCGGCCATATTATTTTTATCATTTTAGTCAATCATCAGCTCTATCACAAATATGGTAATGATAAAATCTATAAAACGATCCTCTGGAGGCATGGACCAGAATGAGGCAAACTGATAACACACTCGGTTTCAAATTGATAGTATGTTTATGAGAAGAAATGAAATGAGCAATTTCCATCACGCCTACTAGCATCTCAAAAGTGTCTGCTTAAAACAAATCTTCAAAAACTGACTTTAATTGTTTTATTTCCAAACACTGCAGCTTAATACTTTTCATCTTGTTTTTTACTAAAATAGTGTGATGTAAGTATTATTCTCATAATCCATTTTGAAATAAAGTTAACAAGAGTATATATAGTAACAAAAAAGGGAAGTAATTCAAAAGAAATTTGTTGTAAGAGAGCAAAAAGGGATCTGCCAAATAAAAACAAGAGCACTGAAATGCATAGCAATATATACAAAGCAAAGTCAAATATGACCTTTGACCCCTAAGTGTGACCTTGACCTTGAAGCGAGTCATTCAAAACTTGCGCTCTTCACGTCGCCTCAGTGTGGTGAACATTTGTGCCAAGTTTTTTTGAAATCCTTCAAGCAGTTAAAGAGTTAAAGAGCGGACACAGCAAAGTCATATATGACTTTAAACTCTTAAGTGTGACATTGACCTTGGAGTTAGTCATCCGAAACAAGCGCTCTGCACGTCGTCTCAGTGTGGTGAACATTTTTGCTAAGTTTCTTTGAAATCATTCAAGCAGTTCAAGAGTTACAGAGCGGACATGGAACACACGCATATAACCTTTGACCCCTAAGTGTGACCTTGACCTTGAAATAAGACATCCAAAACATGCGCTCTGCACGTCATCTCGGTGTGGTGAACATTTGTGTTTCTTTGAAATCCTTCAAGGGGTTCAAGAGTTACAGAGCGGACACGAAAATGCTAACGGACGGACGGACGGACGGACGGTCACCGGGACAATAACATAATACGTCCCTTCGGGTGTATAAAAAGCTGACGATGTGTTCCATAGATAGATCAGTATTTTGAAGGTGTGTAAATAGATCGCATGGTTACACTAATCGAGTTCACGACTTTACTTAAATAGGGACACATAGTAATTTGAAAGCAAATACCAAAATATCAATAAAAAGGGAATTTTGCATAAAGTACCAATTGTATTTGAGAATAGACGTTCTTACCTTTCACCCGCCTATATTCCTGAACAAAGTCAGACATCAACACTCATTTTCTTCCATTTCGCATGACTCCTTAAAGCTGCAACACTTTGGTTCAAATATGACGTCAAAATGATGTACTGATGGTCTCTCGACATTCCACACGTCAAAAACTACTATTTCAAACGAGTGGCGTCTCTATTTGTCTAAATTGTAGACAGTCTTTGGCTGATATAACGCTTTGAATAGGTACTGGTAAATTAAAAAAGGGTCATTAGAATATTGCATCAATCAATGTTGGCACTGATCTGCAATGGTGCATATTGTTTTCTTGGATTTTTTCAGGTCAGATCATACTCGGTGCAAAAGCCTTTCTGGAAGGTGAGGCAAAATCCATTCGAAACGAATACAACATTACAGAGTAAAGTACTATTATAGCCCTACTGTAAATAACGTACTGAATTATGGACGCAAATATTAGGATCAGTAATAAAAAATCACGTTGTGAAAGTGCTATTGTTATTTACTGAATGGTATTCTGTCATGGTTTAACTAGACTACACATCCCTACAGATAAATCATTTATCCTAAAAGAATCTTTAAAGAACTGAAATCGTATTGCATGGTCTAAACATATCTCGCTTAATTGTGTTAGTTGAAAAGCTCCATTTAGAAATAACACATTAAGTAACAAAAACGCTTTTGCAACAAACACACTCTTCCTATTTTAAGATTGTTGAGGTGGATATAATGTTTCAATTATTTGTTTCTGTTTTAAGAATTTACTGGATTGCTATACTGGAATTGACACAAAAGATGTCAAGCTGTGCAGAACAATGCGAATTCTCCCAGTTATAAAAGAGACTTTATTTTTCTTATTTTACTGACAGACATGGGTATTACATTTTAATACTAAGATGGCGTGATTTTTTTCTGGTTACCTAGACTACATATGCCAGGTTAGATTATGACATGAAGTTTACTTCAAAATATGATATTGATATTCTACCTTTTTAATGTTAGTAAAACATTTACTACATAAAAAACGTTATGTAAATATTTGTGTCAATTGAAGGATGGTTTTTAGTAACTACATGCAGAATCTGTTATACAATAAGAGTGATCACCCTTCATTTTTATCAGAAACTGTAATTTTATGACTTTAGGTGTCACATCTTTACATTTAGTTGATGCTTTATTCCCTCCTTGTACTCTTTGTTGCTTTCCGGCAAGTATTGAATCAGCTGACTGTGTTATCAGAGATATTGCTCTTGTTTTGGTTCAAAACGATCATTTTGCTTCAAAACGATCATTTTGCTGTTCAGTTAGTCATTGCGTAAAGCTTGAGTGATGTCATACTAAATTGTAGCAGCTGTAGAATTCTTATCATTCTTAACAGTCATTCTAAACAGAATCAGCTAAACATTAGCACAGGGCGTTATTGCACTTTGATGAATTATATTCTTTATTATTTGTCTTTTGCCATTTTAGTTGTTTTTGTTCGAGCATGTCCATATTCCAGCGAAACCGATAACAGATGTCTTTATACGCGCACTATTTACAAGACAATTACCCATATAGGCTATGTCCTTGCCGAGGCGGAGAACATTTCACAGAATTTCCTTATCTGGACATTTAAATGCAAATTCGTTTAACAAATTGAAAGCCATGCAATTTTTTTTATCCTTTTCAATCCGGCATTAAAGGCGTAGCTGAAAATTGATGTTATAGCTGATGTGTATTGCTTAAAGCTTTCATTCCCTTTTTGTACACGATACAAAGACTTTTCAATCACCGTGGTAGAATTATTATTTCAGATTTTATGTTAAGGTAGTTCTGCACGTTTGATAAACCGGAAGTGATTGCGCAACGTCATTTATCCGGAAAACGTAAAGCCTGAATCATTTTATGAACTAATGAAAACTTGTGAGTAAATTTATTAAAATGGCACTGTTACTATATTTCTAGAGTCAAAATATGATATTAAAACATATGACGCGTTAAATAATTCAAATTAATATCTTAAAATTGCGTGAAATATTCGGTTCACTTTAATCATGGTCAAATATCTCAAAAATAAGCGCACGGACCTATAAATTTTATTTCGCCACATTATAGGCTACATGTTTATTTAAAAGTGTTAGAAGTTTTATCAAAATCTACATTGTTGTAACGTTTCTATTCTCGAAAATGTTTTCAAAGTTATGATTTTCCCATAGACTACCATTATGAAAAATTGCGTGAGGTCCAAATTTTTCAAATCAGTCTAGCAAAAAAAATCAAGCAAACGACAATATCTTTTTTGTTTGCTGACTTTTCTATGTATATTCTGAAGTTTTGAAGAATCAGAGTTTAATCAAAATCTGCATTGTAGAAAATTCTTTGATGCAAACGTGGAGAACTACCTTAATAGTATATACTGAGAAAAATTAGGTTAGGTTAACTGTCCGACATTACCTAACAGGAATACTGCTGTGAAAAACGGAGTTGAAACCAAAACAAACAAATAATATACCTTTGTTATTTTTCTCGCAAATCTAAAGACACTATTGGCACATTTTCTATTTACTTTAATATATTAACTATGATATTGCTTTAAAATGATGAAATAAATATCAAATAAAGTGTCAGAATTATACCGCAAATCAAGTACAAAAAATATCTTGCAATGCTCTGTTTATCGTTAGATCCAGATTTAATCGTATCAATTTGTCTGTCAGTTCTTTCACCTAATATTCATATAACTATTGTATAAATGAGTACTTTTACGCAATTTGGTGTGCAAAAAACAAAAATGCACAAGTCTCTTATGATTCAGTTTTTGAATGGTCATATATATTATTGTAATCAACTGCTACTTCTTGGCAATTAGCATGGAGCACAGACCTTCCATAAAGGGTTCACATTTTAATACGGCATTACCGTAAGGCAATACAGCGGTCCGTTTGATTTAATATTTTAAGTACTGAAAGAAAAATCACGTTAAATTGAAAGTCTTTGACAAAGAACACAGATCTGTTACCAAACATATTGCCCATTGATACAAAATCAATCAATGTGTGTTTTGAAAATAGATTTGTGTAATTATACAGTCAAATCTATGCTAAAGACTATATAGACTATCCACTACACTGATGATAAAAGTGTTGTTTTTTCTAAATTTTATTTTAATGTTATTTCATAGGAGTTAACGGTCTGTCTATATTTGTAGTTTTCTTACAAAATTGATTAAGATAAAAATAGACTAGCTCCATTCATCAGATGTGAAATATAGAATTAAATATAACAGAAAAATTAGTCATAGTCTGAAAGCAAGTCTAAAGATTTCACATGTGAATATAAAAGTGCTTGCACATAAAGACACTTTCCAGAAAATGGTTTTCATATACAGATTTGTACATAAAATGATCAATATTAGTACCATTAATTTGTTCCTTAATAAGAACTGGTGGCAACTTTAACGTCTCATCAAATTTAAAGGAAATTTTTGCAATTTCTAATTTTTGACATTCATTGCCCAAGTTCCTGTTATGTCCACTGACCTGTTTCTTTTTTTTTCTTTTCAATTATAAACTTCTGTGATAGCGTCCAATTCTGCAAAACTGTATTAACAATTTCCATTGACTTCTAACATCAGCGATACGCTTCTCGCATCTAGATTGCTTGCTTTGTTGCTAGCATATTAGTTATATTAGCCTGAAATTCGCCAGTTTCCCTGGAAACGGAAGCTTCCAAGTCGTCGAACATTTTATTCACATCATCTCGCATTCTTTAAATTTTCACAAATATTGCACTGATATCTTTACTGAGCTGTTCTTTCGTTGAATCAGAGTGTTTAACAATCATCTCCGCCTTTGATTTTACTTCTATTTTTCTCTTTAACTGGGAACAGCAAAACGCGACTTACTGGAAATCTTCGGTAAATCAACGACGCTATGGCATTTCCGGTGATCCACTATACCACATGTACTGCCTTTCAACATTCATTACACTGAACTTCGTCACACACTGAACAAAATACATCAGCCGTTGTTTGTAAATCCTGTTTGAACACGGCTGACACAACATTTTTTCTTTGCGCACGGAGACAGCATTGCTGGAGCAGCTTTTAACTGAATTCTGTTTACTCCTTAAACGTGTTTGGCGAGTGACTTCAAAATGCAGCCTACTTTATATTAATTTAACAATACACAGTACTATAACCGGATAGAATGAGAGAGTAAAGTCTTTCAGTTTAAAGTAGATATATAAGGTCCATATTTGACTTAAGTGTTCCCTTTGGCCGCGGCAAATTAAAACGACTGCGAGATACGTTGGAAATATATCTAATCTCTCAGATCAAACTTTTTTCTTTTATATTTTACGAATGTATTCGTGCTGGTGCTCTAATAAATCGTCTTGATAAACGCAAGGACCCCTTTTTTTGAATGGACTATTGTTGCGAAGGACGCCTATTTTTTAATGGACTATTGTTGCGAGGGACGCCTATTTATGAATGGACTATTGTTGCGAGGGGCGCCTATTTATGAATGGACTATTGTTGCGAGGGGCGCCTATTTTTGAATGGACTATTGTTGCGAGGGCGCCTATTTATGAATGAACTATTGTTGCGAAGGACGCCTATTTATGAATGGACTATTGTTGCGAGGGGCGCCTATTTTTGAATGGACTATTGTTGCGAGGGACGCCTATTTATGAATGGACTATTGTTGCGAGGGGCGCCTATTTATGATTGGACTATCAAAGTGATGCAGATATTTTCAAACTTGGTTTTAAATGTTATTTCTCATTCTTTGTGGTGATGCATATGGATCCGATTCAACGCTATTTATTTCGGTATTATTTGACTTTAATGTTGTACAGACGCTGTATTATTTTGCCTGATTACTTACTATACCCCTAAATGATTTGCTAGTAGACTTGACAGCAGTATTTAAGTGTTGTATTGCGTCCGTAAAAGAATGTCCGGTTCTTTGAATCAGTGTTGTTAATATTCATGTTTTTTTTTTGGAATCATGGAGGTGTTTGCACAAAGCATTGCTTTCTCGAAAAGACTAAAGACTAAGTCAGACCTAGTCTTATTATTTTGCTTGAGTGCGTTTTATGCTTGAACACAGAAGTCTTTAAGTGCCGTGTGGCGGCCGTTAAAAGTTGCCCAGTGTTGTTATTACCCAGGGTTCTTTGGGGTCATTGAGTCCAGTGAATGTTATTGATAGCAGACTTCCGCTTAAGCTTATGGGAAGGGCTGTATGCTGATGTTGAAATAACTCGTAGCCCAACCCTTTTGCCTTTTGTTGTGTGTAAAAAATGTATGTAATATTGTGTAAAAAAATACTTCATGACGTCACGTCCGTTGTTTAATTATGTATTTATCCTGATGAAGGCGTAAGCGCCGAAACATTGATAAAAGACAAATATTCACGTGTTGTTGTTGAATTTTACCATTGTAATATTGTGTGTAATATTGAAACAGAGAGCAATAAAATATGATTAAAAAAAACAAAAACAAAAAAAAAAACCGCTTAATCCGTTCTAGAGGCGTGAGGGTGTTTGCACATTTCAACACAATTTCCTATTGTTTACCAAATCATGAGCAATTTCTTTTCCTATGACAGCAATTGCAAGTAGCAGAATATGGTGATTATTGAATTATTGTTTCGTGTGGATTTAATGGTGTGGTCCTTGTAGTATTGACTTGTTTCTCGTGAAACGAAATGAAAAATATATATGTAAAGAAAAGACATTATTAAATTCAATTTGATTTATGTGGCAATTTTGTCTCTGATTACAGTAATAGTAGTTGTGTGATTTATGTGAGCGTTGGTATCCGAGACAGTAATACTGGAGCAGATCAGATACATGATCGAAACGGTTATGTTTACTTCTTCACAGTGATGGTTAGAAATGACAAGGTAAAAACCAACACCAGAAATTAAACGTACGCCGAGTAAATACTATCAATATTTTCTGTTTAGTAAATTTGATTATTCATTTAAAAGATCAATGTAATAAAATTTAAGCCTCGGCGGAAATCACATAAATAAAACTTAAATAATGAATACGTGTGACAAACACAAGGCAGAAAACGGTCTATGTACGAAGTTAAATGAATACTCGTATTTCCAGTTCACTTGTTGAAATATAACACCACAATGACTATCGTCTATCATTCTAGGTCTTCGGTTCATACTATTTTATTTTAGCTCGACTGTGATGAAAGCTTATCTCTTATTTGAACCTTCCTGGAAATACCAGTACTGGTGTCATTTGAAAAGGGGCGGTCGTGACCTCAGTGAGACTCGAACCAACGGCCCCCGGGTTGAGCGGCCGACACCTTAACTACGAGACCATCGCTCCCCTTGTTTAGTGGTGTTCATTCTTTCAAATCGTATTGAAATGATAACAAAAATGAATAACCAAGTTAAAATTAATAAATATTATTACTAAAGAATGACAGAAGTACAATGTATCTAAAGGTTTTCCGTAGACATGCCCCGAAGCTTTGTTTAAGAAATAATAAATCTGTTCCTATATTTTATCACTTAATAAAATATGGGCAGGAGTTTGGATGCGTAATAATTAAATCACGAGTGCGCAGCACGAGTGATTTAATTATTCGCATCCAAACGACTGCCCATGTTTTATTAATTGATAAAATTATTGGAACAGATTTATTATTTCGATTCTAACAACGCAAATAATTCGCATTTTACAGTACGTACTACATTTTCAGCGTAATACGTCATTCGGGTCATATGCTTTTACAATTTACCCCCTATGGTTAGAAAGTGTTGCATAGCTAATGGAACGTATATATATTTGTTTATTTTTTATCAGAATTTGAAAAATAGATCTATATATAATTTAGTAATCTAACAGCTCGCAAACTAATTATGAACAGAATCATCAAAATAAGCGAGTTGACCCTGTGTTACGAGTGACGAGATTAACTTTTATATGACGTCACATCATTATGACGTCATACTTTATGTCATACATTTATGACGTCACCGCTGAATCATAATTAAGCTAATTGAATTCGCTCGTACAGATCAGAGCGTGTTTACGGACCTACGCATAGGTCAGTATGACTTTTTATTATATTTATGTTTTTGAAATGCTGTTTTCAACCGTTTGGCCCTGAAATAATTCGTATGTAATGGAACTGAAGTAGAATCTCTTATGTTACAATCATAAGAGGGTGAAATGTAACAGCCAACCATATTTTATCGTAGATTCATGTATAGGCGATTTCGCTATATGTTTATATAGCAATTGCTGCGGATCGTGTTAGAATATATCATATTCTATAGAAATAAACTTTCCAGCAATTATGTCAAAATAATAGAGCAAAACTGCAATAACTGATATGTTATGCTAAGGACTTATACAAATGATAGGATTTTCTTTCTTGAAACAATTATGTTGAAACGTTGCAAACATTTTATACATGTTTGCCTTAGGTTGTCGTATTCAACTTCAAGTTTTGGAATTAGTGCAGCATTTCAAAGGATACAAATACAATTTGATAAATGCATCTACTTGTAGAAACAAAAAAAATCATATGCTGGAAGAACTATTGTAAAAGGCAAACTTAGTTTCTCACAGGTGAAAGAACTACTCATGCGTATAGAAATTATAGCTTTTATGCTAATGAAGTTATAACACAACTGTTAGAAACCGTCTATAACTGAAAAGCATTGATAAAATTCAGTTCTATCTAAACAATCAGTGAGTTCTTTTTCTTATAACAGAACAGTCTAAAAAAGTCGCATAGACCCTGGGAATAGAACCTTTACATATGGAGGAATATTGCCGTGTAACATGTTTGTATTGAATAAAGCCTTCAATAAATGTTTAGTTTCTCGTGTGGAATGTACCAATGTTTTACCTTATAATTCCATGATTCATTGTATGTTATATGGTAGGTCGAGTACTGAAAACATTAGGGAAGAGAAAATCTAAACGCGATTGTCACACGCGAGAGTAAGTAACCATAAAGCTATCTATGAACTTTATCATTATTTTCAGTTAATGAAATATGGTGCATTGTCAATTGCATTCTTTACGACACGCTATTTCGCAGCAGTTTTTGAATAAAAATATGCGTGCGATATCGCAGTTTTCTTGTAAATTATGTCCTTCAACCATGTTACATAAAATACACTGACCTTAACTAGTCTGCAAGAGAATCAGTAAATGGAAAAGAACCATAAGGATCAATAGTCACGGATTAGACCTGAAAAAGGCAAATAAATGATATGGAAAATTTCGTTAAGTACATACTTGCTCTTAGTGAGAGAAAAAAATCCGTGAAATCATTTACTGCGGGGACTAATTTTCATGGATTTCGTGGCCTTAAGTCATACCTTTGGTTTTTCTTAGTTTTCTAAAATGGTGAAATATTACTTTAAAAGTTAATCGACTGTTAGCTTAATCAACTGTTAAAGTTTGGAACAACTGGGCCCAGGGCCTGAACTAAGCAGTTCTGTGTTTAGAGATGTTGTGATTCGTAAATGTTAACAGAGTCAGTGCATGTAAGTTGGGAGATCGTTTGAATTATATAAAGATATTTGAATCAATTTGTCCGTTATCTTTTTCTACTAGAGTCTCTCTATCTATATTTCCCAGCGCTTCTAAAGAGATTCTGCTCTTACTTTGTTGTTGTTTTTTTTGCAGAAGTATGTTAAAAAATAAATGGAGATATGGGGATTTGAACAGAGGTAAAACATAGTTACGCTTGCAAAATATATATGGATGTTAACCTCCAATCATGCAACGCAGCAGTACTTGGTGACTACGGAACACTGCCGTTATATATACAAACAGCGAAACGAGTAATCACATATTGGTTGAAACTTATCAAAATGCCTGAAAGTAGATATGTTTGCAAGTGCTATTTAATGCAGAAATTGTTTGATAAAAATGATCAAAATAACTGGGTCATAAAAGTCAAATCTCTTCTCCAGAGGAATGGTTTTGGTTACATCTGGGAACCTCAAAGTGTTCAAAATGAAGGGCTTTTTCTGATGCCCTTTAGAGAAAGTCTAAATGACCAGTTTAAGAATCGTGGAATGAGGGACTGACAAAATACAGTCGAGACTGTTTTAAGAGACCGACTTTGGGAAGCAGCGAAAAAGGTCACATATGACAGGGAGTCTCTTAAAACAGTCTCACTTAACAGGATGACGCTGGTTTCATATATTTTTCCAATTAAAGTACATGAATATCGGATACTTATATATTGGCCTCTTTTAAGGTAGGAGTGGAAAATGATTAAATACTATTTCTTTAATTGCATATTGATAAAATATAAATTTCAAATAATTTGCATCATTCGTATGATGTTGTTAAAACAAATTTAAGCTCATGATCTGGCAAGAAAATAAAGGGGAGCAGTAAAATATAAATGTTCCATTTGAACTATTTACACACTGAGGTTTATGATATTATATTTTTGTGTACTAATTGTTCATTGACATTTATTCGATTATTGACTGCATCTTTAATCTGTGTTTATTTCGTCTTTTCCTGTTAAGTACCGTCATATTTTTGTTTCACCAGAAATAAAGTTAATTTATGCACCGACTCCGAATTCTTCAGCGACTTTATACGCTGGTTTTCCTAATCGAGCAATTCAAGTGCCTTAACACGCTGTTCTAATGTCAAAACAGTTCTTTTTAATGTTTTTCATCAGCCATTTTTGTAAACAAATAAGTTCTCGTCTCAAACAACTTCACGCGAGATAAAGAACGGTAACTCTATCGTGTAAAATCTTGCGAGGGAGCGTCTCAAAGTCGCTGGAACGGTCTAAATATCGATTCGGGAGCCTCATTTCACAGTCGCTTGTCGCGTAAGGCAGGGGGTGGCTTAATTCAGACTCTTTTAATAGTAAATTGCGTCCGGAGCATAAAATAGGGTCGCATATGACAGGGAGTCGCTAAATTCAGGGGGTCGTTAAGGCAGTCTCGACTGTATCATACACTTTTGTATTACAGAGGCTTCAAATCAGCATTGGAGCATGAACCTTATCTTGATCGTCTTTTTATTAGAAAATTCAGACACGCGCTAGCGTAATTAAAAACAAGTGTTCATTCTTTAGAAATTGAACTTGGCAGACGTAGCAATTCACCAAGAGAATCTAGAATTTTTAAACTTTGTTCAGAATTGCACTTCGTTCTTGTGTGCCCTCTACACCTTGACTTACGACAAACGTACATACCAGCAAAATACCATCAAACTGTAACAACTCAGAAATTCAATATCCTAATGGCAACCAGAAATGAGTCACTTATTAAAATATTGCTAGTTACGTTTTCTTTGCATTTGAAAGAAGAAAGTCACTGTTTGCGCTGATACCCATTGGCATGTGTTCTGAATCACGCCACATTATATTACAGTATAAAGCTAAGGCCTGTAGAGCTTAAATGAACGCATACACTTCGATTTATACTGATCATATATATCGACAAATAAAGTCGCGGCTGGAAGTTTGTATTATATAACATTGGATATAAGGATTGGTCTAAGCGGAAAAAGTCAGAAAACTATTCGCTTATAATTTCTTCACATTCATTTATTTTTGGAATCTCATATGATTTCCATTGACAAAACCGCAAAAAAGAAAACTGAAAAAAAAAAATTGAATAAATAAAAAATAAACTAAAAATGCATGGTTTCCAATGCAATGGTTTTAAAATAGTTTAGTGTTTGTTAAATGTCATGTCTACGCATATATGAAGATAATTACATTATATATGAATAATTTAGAGCACAAAATATCAAAATATTGTTTTTCACAGACAAAGCTTAAATAATCATTTTAGTTAGTGTAAAAACGTGTAGGTTTGATTGCATTATCCCTGTTGCACTATTTCCGAACATATCCAATGGAAAGTAAATGAATTATCGTCCAGACAGCTTGAAATGTTATTTCAGGCAGTGATGATATCTGTCTGCTTATCTGAAAATAATCTAGCTAACAGCAATTTGAAAATAAACATGTGACAAGTGGCGCAGACTTTGCTCCTATGGGCATGAATAGCAATATCCTTTCGGGAAACATCAGTCCAAACCTAACACAATTTTGCCTAATAAAATCTTTGTCATATGTCCATACGTAATGCAATGTGTTACGATACTACAGGGGGCCTCCGTGGCCGAATGGTTAAAGTCGCTGACTTCAAATTCCTTTGCCCCTCATCGATGTGGGCGTTGAATTCTTCATGTGAGGAAGCCATCCAGCTGGCTTACGGAAGGTCGGTGGTTCTACTCAGGTGTCCGCTCGTGATGAAACAATGCACGGATAGGCATCTGGGGTGTTCCTCCACCATCAAAAGCTGGAAAGTCACTTTATGACCTACATTTGTGTCGTTGCGATGTTAAACCCGCCCCTCCCCCACCCACCTCACACAAAAAAAAGAAACAAAAAAAAAAAACAAAAAAAAAAAACGATACCACATGTTCAAAATTTTGAGTTCATTTCGAGAAGAGAGCAAGTCAAAGTAGCAGAATATGGTGGATTTGGCAGCCGTTTTGTACACAACGTAGGGAATTATAGTTTCATCTATATTTAATAGTGTGATCATTGTAGTTTGCACGTCTTAATACGAACGCTGAGTTGATACGGTCAATATTCATCTTTTAATACATTGATTATTTAGTAAAAAGTTCAATTTAATGAAAACTAAGTCAGGAAATCACATAGATAAAACTTAACCAATACGTGTGACAAACACAATAAAGAAAGAAAAAATAAAGCCTACATACGAAATCAGATGAATATTACCTGGTCCAGTTCATTTGTTGAAATATATCACAGTAGTGACTATTGTCTACCGGTTCAGCTGCTTAGTTTATGCATTTATTTTAGCTCGATTGTAAAAGCTTAAAGCTTATTTTAAGCATTCTCGAGTCCGATTCTCGGAAAACTAAGCACTGGTATCATATGAGAAGGTTGGTCCTGACCCCAGCAAGACCCAAACCTACGACACCCTGGGTTGAGTGGCTGACACATTAACCACTAGACTACGACTCCCCGTGTTAGTGGTGTGCATTCTTTTAAGTCATATTAAAATGATGATAAAAGTGAATATCCAAGTTAAAACTGATAAAAATTATTGGTAAAGAATTATAGAACTACAATGTATTGGTTTTCCCTTGACACATCCCGAAGAATTTGGTCTATTATATTTTATAAAATTAACTTTCAAAATAATAGAGCAAAAAAAAAAACAAGGAAGAATAACCAACAGGGAAAACCACGTTCTAAAAACGCTGCCTCCCCAAACGCACACATGATCAACACACACACGCGCACGCACGCACGCACGCACACACACACACGCGCACACACGCGCGCGCGCACACCACACACAAAGCAAACACACAAGGACAAAACAAACAAAGGAACACAGTGCCAGTACTACAATGACTTGTACAACAACTGGCATGTAATATGTGTAAGGACTTACAAGTGAAATGAGTTTTTCCTGAAACAATTTCATTGAAATGTTGCAAACATCTTGTACATTTTTGGTGTAAGCAAAAAAACCTTCTCATATGCTCGAATCACAGTTGTAAAGAGCAAGCCAGGTTTCCAACAGGTAAGGTATTTATACACACGTATAGATATTATAATTCTTATGCTGATGGAAATAAAACAAGTAGATTAAAAAGCATGGATAAAAATAATACTTCTTCTGAAAAATCAGTGAGTTCTTTTTCTAATATCAGAATAAGTGTAACATGTTTTAATTGAATAAAGGTTTAAACAAACGTTTGGTTTACCATGCGGAATGCACCAATGTTTTGTTATATAACTGCATAATTCGTTCATTGCATGTCGTAGGGTAGGTCGAGTATTTAAGCACATTTACCGAAGAGAAAGTCTTATCAGGACTGTCACGGGCATATGTATGTAATCATGAGGCTATCTATGAACTTTGTCATTATTTTCAGTTAATGAAATAGGGTGCATTCGCGATTTCATTATCCCTAGCACGCTATTTCGCTACAGTTCTTGTTAAAAAAATGCGTATGATATCATATTTTTCTTGTGAATAATATCCTACCGCATCACAATAGATCAACCATGCTACATAAAACCGCTGACCTTAACTAATCGGCAACGGAATCATCGCGTCTGGAAAAGAAACGTAAACTGAGATGTTGAAATTACATTCAATTCTGTATACATTATTTTTGCACATGTTCTTGAAAACGCAATTAAAACTTCCGATGTTCCACTAACATACCCTCATTATCTTGCCTTTACCGGATAAGTGGTGTATAAAGTTACTACAGCGTTGTGTCTTCTTGTGTTCTTTATTGCAAATTACGTAATCGTCAAAAACAAACATAGTGACGTCACAGACGTCAACGCCAAACAACACGCGTTAACGTGCAATGCAGCGCGTCAAGTTATAGTTCACTATATCTACGACAGCCGTGAGCGATTTTGCGTTTACTTCTTTGTAATGCATCCTCTCGGTTTTTCTGTCTGAGCAGGTGGAAAATCAACTCGATGCAGTCGTAAACACGGAGAGTTAAAGGACCTCGGACATTTTCCTATTCAGATTGCCTATCCGATTAAGGAAAAAGTGACATAGGGATAGACTTCTGAAATTGCATAGTTACGATAGCTGAAGACCATTTCTTGATAAATGCGACTTCATTTTACAAGTTTATGAACAAAAAAGAAGACTTTGTAGACATTTCTCATTCTCTTTTCTATTAAAATATGAACATAAATCATTTTTACGTTTTAAACACCTTTCACCCCAGTGACGCGACAAAATATTTCACATGCCTTTGTAAATAATTATTATATACGTATGCTGCAAAAATGGCACTTGGTCACAGGTGGGAAAGTGTTTAAAATTGAAAAAAACTACGTACAGGGTGTCAGCAAATACATTTTTACATAAATATTTGACACTTATTGAATGTGTTTCCTAAACCTTACATATCTACAGCTTTATTCATTTTTGTAAATATTTCAAGCACAGAAAACACTAAACTAAATAAATAGGGGACATAAAAAGTGAAGCTAGAAAGCAGACAGATCCTTTTAAGTATATCTAAGTCCGTCAATTGAGTGTCATCAGGACTTAGACAACTGCGTCTGTCGTAAGTCAAGAACCAAGCAAGTGGCTTCGACATACTACATACGTTACTTCAACGTAAACATGACAAAGAAATACAGACGAACTTCTATGGGAATAGTGCCAATTAGGTGCACATTTTTTACCTTTTGTAGGACACAGTTGAAGCGAACCTAAAATGCATTTTAAGAGCAACATTTGCTTTTATTCGATCCAGCATCCTATACCCTAACAGAACTACACCAGACACCATCTAATTAACTAACCCAATTGCTTCCAGAACTTACACTGACACCCATAGAATACTGACTCGCCCATAACTAACACTGACACCCCAAGAATTAACATCAATTCGCTCACACGTCTGAAACTTATTTCAAACCAACCGAAATACTAGTAAGGACCTCAAAGAACTAACACAGACACCCCAAGAATATCTATATAAATGTTGATACTAGCTAGTGAAGTTCTGTTCCACTGATATAAAATGCTAAACGTAAGGCATCCCTGATCCGGCAGTGGAATAGGCAGTCTCCTGCACCCCTCCGTTTCAACTGTAAAAGGCCATCTACGCCAATGTATGGCCAGCTACACCACTGCATGTATTCAATAATAATCCTCCACATAATGCCCGGTCAGTATTGTACATGTGTATAAATACAGTATAGCAATAGATGTATAGAAAACAAACAATAGGATATGATCAATGTGTTATCATGTGCACTCGGGTTGAAATAACTGAAGTACAGTTAGGGATCAAACGTTTTGTTCCACTTTTATTTTTTCCGTTTCGTTTATTCTAAAAAATGTCAATAAAACTGATAATCTGCATGGTATCAGTTTATTTATTGTGTTAAAATATTTCATAGTAGATATACCTTAAATACCAATGCTTATTTTAACTAAAAATACACATTTTTAATTTTTCAAAAATATGACCCTTAGTTACAAACTGTTCGAATTTCAAGGAAACGAATATGAAATAAAACTATTTTTTGTGACAGTTTGATATAAATATAACTTATTTATCAGTATTTGAAGCTGTTATATAAAACTTTTAGCTACTGAAGTCAAGAAATAGCATTGAACTTGTCCGATGTCCTTTCCTTCTTGTATGCCAGTCTCTAAACTTTATTGAATTAACCTCGTCTAAATTTTATGACAGCTGATTGATTATGTTCAAGGATTTTGATTCGAGTTGAAATCTAAATACTAATTTTCGAGTCACTTTCGTTCCGAGCTTTCGTCGGACAAAGAGTATTATTTGCATTGATAAGAATCCGCTGTCCATGGTTATTTATATTTTTTAATTCATTTTATTATTAACGACAGAGTTCAATTCACATATTGCTACAACTGTAAAAACTTGCGAAAACAGACCCTCGCAATTATTACCTAAATACAACTGGGTGGTTCTTTTACAATGCACATTTTGTGGAACCGTTATTATATCATGTGTGCAAAACAATATAATTTTTCTATTATATATGAGTACTGGTGCAAACAGGGGTCTTTGGATCGCGACGGTGTAATGTTTGGGGATTTTATGGCTGGGTCAATCAACAAGATTTATTATATTCTCCTGATACAACCCTTTTGACCAAAACCACAATATTTTGTGCCCTTAAAAACAACAATTTCTCGTATTTAGTTGAATCCCTGAATAGTTTATTCATTTTAACAGATATTCGTATACCTTCGGTATTTTCTGACAAAAAATATGTGTATATGAAAGCATGAGAAGAAAAGTTTGGTAGTAGCATTTGAACATTTAATGAAGCTTTAATACTATCAAAAGTAATAGCCACATTAATTGACAGCGCTTCCGTCAAACTATTCTGTGAGAGTAAACCAGCGTCAGATTTCAGTCTATAATTGACACTTCCTAAATAGTTAAGCCGCATTTATCGGGCGCTGTCAAGTTTGTAAAGTGTCCAGAAAACGTTGTTTTACGGTACACATCAGAGTTAAAGATAATCATTTAAGAGCTTTCTAAAATATGCACTGAATGAATAACAAGATAAATAACATGGATGTTGTCTAACACGCAGTGACATATTCAAAGTAATCTAAAATTAGTAGAGGTACTTAGTTAATTAGAACTCACAGATATGATTTATCTAAACGGCATAAAGGTGTCAATTATATAAGAACTGTATTAACTATCACTGAATTAAGTGTTTAAAATAGTCAAAGTAACTTTGAAAGCTCTTGGACGAAAACCATTTTTCATTTCCGATTGTTTCCATTGTAGTATAATTCAGAGAACAATATTTTGCAGCGCTCGTTCTTTGGTGTTATCAGTCCTTCAGAAGATATAGAAACGTTACAATAAAGCTATGAAACATCAATTTTATTTCCTTATCACATTTTCCCCCAAATAAATGCCACCGTCTTGTTGTTCATTTTGTTTTATTCCAGAATGAATCAGCAGTTAAACATGTATTAACGAAAACTGTAGTTTCTTTGTTACAACCATATTAGCAATGGTATATGTTAACATCATTTTTTAAATCTAACTAAATCTGGTTATGACAAACATTGACCAAGTTAATAAATGTACTAAAAACTAAAAAGTACTACAATACATATTCTTCGCTACATGTAAAGACATTCCTAGCGATTTCTCACGCTGTTACCATCCATCTCATTGAATGTCACTCTTTCTTCATAGCCCGCCCACCTTACCCGCACCTCTTCCGTTTCTGTAGGATTTAAACGTATCTTGTTTATAGGTATTTTTATGTATTTCGTCCGCAATATGTTTCTTCTATAGTCTCTGTGTGTGGATGGTTGGCTTCGCGGGATGTGACACTGGCAATATTTTTGTGCTCAATGCTTCCAACAATTCTGATGTTATATTGTTTTGTATCATTTTTCTTGCAGAAACAGAAAAACGTAACTAAAATGTTTCTGAATTAGCCTAACGCCTACAATAAAAGACAGCGACTTTTCCTTGGCATGTTTTATAGTTTCCCCTTTAAGAACTCGTTTTCAACTAACACGTTTGGAATTTATGTTGTATCTCAAATGCTGTGTGTAGAAAGGATGAATGTGTAAATTACTCATACATAGTAAAGAGCAATTTCCTATATTTAGATGTACAAAAAAAATCTGACTTTAAGATTTTCAAAATATTTTGCAGCTTTAATTACACAATAAAATGCTTCAAAATGGAAAGAAAAGAAGTTGGGGGTCACCGTGCATCTGAGAGATTTATGAAGAAAAAACTGTTAAAAACTGGTGAATCTTGATATTTTTTGTTCTTTTTGTTTTAATTTTTATTTTATAGATAACATAAAGTGCTATCTTAAAAGCTTTTATTTCAATTATAGCTTATCATTGTATGTATCAGTCAGGTAAATATCAAAACCAAACCTGATCTACTCTAATAGATATTTGAAATTACCTACGCCTACCCCATTGTAAATCTTACGTCAATTTTAGGCAAATGCTAGCCAAAAATAAGGGTGATTTTTTTTTCTCGCAAAAAGTAGAATCTATTTGTTTAAATGGTACATTATTAGCCATATTTTAATTATTTAGCATTAACTTTTGGCAAAACTTATGTTAGAAAATAATAATCGAAGAAACATTTTTCAAAATGGCGGGTATCCTAAAAAAAAAACGCTCGTACATCCTTAGTATGTTTGTATAGATAAATATATGTGTGAAAATATTTGTTAAAAATTGAATCATGTAAAATTAAATATGCACAGAAAACCGTACAATGGCCAGACGAAAAACATCAAGTTATATTCTATTAGGTAAAATGTATGTGCACCTAAAAATAAAACATCATAGGAACAAGGACCAGTAAATAGTAAATCAAATAGCAATAATACACTGTGAAACAGAACATGTCGAGAAAGAATATTAGATTCTTTAACTAGCTGTAGGTGCAGATGAAAATTTCTGGCTTTAGTGTAACTGTTTTAGCCGTAACGAGGCTTTGCCGAGCTACCGCGTATACACTAACACGAGAGCCGGATATTTCCGTCTGCACCTACAACCAATGAAAGAATCTTGTTCTAGCATGCCACAACAAATAACAGGAAATATAAAATCAAACAAACGACTTTCTTATAGCATTTTACGTCCGTAAACAAGAGGTACGTTTTGACGTTACAAAGACGAAAGCAAAGTGAAACGTTATGTTTATTTCGGGAAATAACGTTTCTATATCATTGTGAAATATCTTATAACGAACAAAGAGGAACGAGGTATTTGACTTTTATCCAGTTTTACGTGAAAAAATAATATTTACTGCACGATTTTGAACTTATATATATACATATATGTATTTCGTTTTACGTCATTTACAGTGCGAGAGCCATCTTAAACCTTGGGAGTTTTCCAGCACCGGTGAAATCACCAGAAACCAAAGTCCGGTAGGCAAGAAATATTTCAAGTAACATAATGCAATGCCGTGCAATACATTAATCAAATAAAAGTACAAAATTTATTGCCATCTAATTATAGTACTATTTGTCACACGATTTAGCTACATCGAAAATGGTCAAGTAACGGCTTATTTGTATAGAGTACTCCATTGTTTCAATGAATGAATTATATACTGTTGCATGAGTAAATTTCGTATTAGATAAAATGTTTGAGTCAGATTTTTCAATTATATTTTTGAATTCAATACCGTATCTTAAAGTAAAGTTCCCGTCCATATGCCAATAAACTTAATGGTATCAACAAATAGGCCTTTAATTGGCAATAATGTTTTCTCCCTCAAAAAGTTATTACTATACATCGGTGAATATTTTTGTAGCTTTTAAAACTGTGATGCCATGATTATGACACTTAAAACACATTCAATATGCTTTATGCATTATACATTGTTTGTATATATTTCCAAACGTGAGCTTGAATTTTAAAATGGACTCCAGCCGATTTCTATCTATATATCTGTCGTGTATTATTAGCAGGTGCGCAGTCAGTGTAAGAGAAAGTGACAGTGAGATGTCAAAATGAAAACAGATAAAAGTGTTAGATATACAGACAAGAGTATAAAAACATGTTAAAACACACTTAGCTACAACTAATTGAATGTATGTTGACATACTGCCAACTTAGATTAAGGGTAGGCAGGGGAAAGATTTCAGATGGGAGGTTGTTCCATCAGACCAGAGAACTTCGAAAAAAAGAAAAAATTGTAATACTTGGAAACTGTATGGATTTGTCTATTGGCCAGGGTGTGTGCGTGTGACGAGTCGGTCGGTCTCCTTGGTCTCTCAAAATATGCTGGGACAGGAAAAGCTAGTGAATGGACAAGTTTGTATTTGCACCAGTTCGTCTATCCTCCAAAGATCTCAAACCGAGAGAATTTTGCATATCTGAGACACTAATGTTGTATATCCATATGATTGCTCTATTGCTCTTCTTTGCACCATTTCTATCTTATTGATAGAAAGATATAAAGTTTAGTTTAGAGTGACCAGATTTCAAAGAAATTTTCAACATATCTAGTGTATCGGTGAGGGTAAACATCTACGTTTTTAGCACCTGTAATTGAAAAAGATCGATCTTAAAACTAAACATTATTCCTTACAAAACTCTAAGACGTTAATATTGTCACAATGAATGCACGTGACCGACTACATTTGTGAACATCCTAATAATATTTATGTAAAACCCGTATCTAAGTAACAGGAAATAACTTTGTCGTCAGATATCTCGGAATAAAACAGCCAGTTAACCGAGAATTATTGTCACGTAACACGCTTTCAATTGAGAAAACCGTGAATCATGTAGGCTTTCCCGCAAAGGACTACTACAGTTCTTTGTTTAGCAGTTTAGTGATTCGTAAATGTTAATAGAGTCAGTGCATGTTACTGAGGAAGTTGTGTACTGTAGCATATTTTATTTGAAAAATTAAGTGCAGAGGTAATGAACAGGTATTTTCCTTCAACATGGTGGAAATAATCACGTGGTTATTTGTGATTGTTACCATTAGTGTCAGTTAATTAAACGTGCATTTCTCACTGTTTTATCTTTGTCACGCTATTTCCAAGCAATCTATATATCGCGTATGCAAACGCACTGGTTTCTACTGACAATTACATGTATCTTTATGTGAAAATTAAAACAGGTAGCTTTTTGTAAAATATCTTAAAAACTGTTTATTACATAATGTCTTAAGCTATAGGACATGGTCTATTGGGTCCTGTTTTGAGCATTATCTGATTCAAAATACAGAAAACGAAGAACGTAGAAGCTATCTGAGATCAGTTATCTTAATTTGCATATCACATGATCGTTGGAGAGACAGTTTAATGAAATCAACAAAGATTAATAAGAAAGTGATTTCACATGTTCTGCACGCTGTATTTAAATCGTGAAATGCACTGACTGCCTTATGTTATAAATAGGTGTAATAATACCGGAACTGAGAGAGTTTGCATTTCCAAGTGAGTTTTCGCATAGTATAACATTCAATAAAGGGTCCTTGCATTAATACTCGTCATATCAGGCCTAAGATTATAGTTATTTTTACTATATGTTCTATACAGACACTGGACACTATAATTGCAATTTTGCATGCATTCCAAACCCCCTAAAATATCTGCACTCAGTAGAACTATTCAAGAGAAAAAAATCCAGCCACAATAAATATGGGCTTGACCGCCTCCTTTTTCCACCATTTTGAACCAAATCACATGCGTATGAAGAATACTCTCTAAATGGCCGCAAACAGGCAAAACCGGCCCTATCAAAAAGTCATGTTATGCATATTCGGCCATTCTCATTTTGTACATGTACGTGCTATTTCATATCTCCTCTATTCCATTATGCCAATTATTGCAGGTCTTTCACTCAAAAGTCACCAATAATCACCATTAAACGGAGGAACAATTTTCCGCGTAACCACTTCCTTATTGACAACCAAGGGCAAATAACTGTGCTCTTGCGCCATATGAGGGTTTATAGAGGTAAAATAGAACTCTTACATTTATTGATTTCATCTTCATAATGTTTGATCTTTCTGTCTATGTTTAAATAATGACTCCTCTGTCTGTTTTTTGGAATATAAAACTAGTTTCTTTAAAACTTTAAACTTACTCAATTACATACATTGAAAATGTGGAATTTCATAAATATGTTTGTAGAAGTTTGATCGTATTTTCTGAATCTTTCTTTTTGAGTTTAATGCAGTAGTTACAGTTATGATAAAATATTCAGTGACTACTGCTGCTAATAACCTGGATGATGTTCTTCTATAAAATATATGACATTATGGCAACAGCGGACTGCATGAGAAGCAAGTAAGGTTAATGCTTGAACTGAAATATCTGTCAAAAAATCATTGTTAAAACTATAAACGCTTTTTAAATATGTGTTATGTTAGAATAATACCCAGTAATGTTTTTTGTAAGTGTAGATTAATATCCTAGCATCCCTGCAAACATTTTTGGGACGCAAAAACGTTTTTGATCGTGGGAAGTTCTGAAGTTTTAAAACATTTTTATTAGATGTGACTTGAGTTATGAACTCGAAATTTCGGGATGAAATTTCGAGTTCCTATCTCGAAACTTCGACTTACGTTACTTGAAGTTTTGACTTACTAACTCGAAATTTCGGGTAAGAACGGACCGACCGACCCACCCACAGACCAACCGACAAGCCCACTCTTATATACCCTCTAAACTTTGTTTGTGGGTTTGTGGGGGTATAATGATTTCACAGTATGATCTAGCCTACCATAGATTACTAAGTATGCGGTGGACTTGGTCTTTGACCTCATAACAGCGATAGTCATGTGCTAAGCACAGAATATCAAAAAAAAATATCTATGGTGTTTTTATTTTGGTTGAGTTGAACATAACACACCCACACATTTATAGCCATTGGTGACTTTCCAGTTTTTCATGGTTGAGAAAGACCCCAGGTGCCCCTTCGTGCATAATTTCAGACATAGGTAAATGGGTAGAAAGGCTGACCTTCCACAAACCAACAGGATGCTTTCTCACATGAGTCCACAGCATTGAGGTGTATGTGATTTGAAGCCAGCAACCTTAACCAATCGGCCACTGAAGCCTCTAGAGTTTAATTTACAGTTTCACTTCTGCAAGTCAAAGAAATCTCAAATAACTGACAGAAGAACCATCTTAAACCCAAAGGCCATTGTACGAGTTAATAGTTAGTAACCCGAAATTTCTAACGCTTTTCCGTAGATGCACAATTTATTCCAATCATTTCTCGGAAAAAAGTGACGCGAATGCTATTCAATAACAAGCAAATGCGGTGAATTTAATATAACTAAGCAAAGGTCACGTGCTTATTAATAATTATATGAGGATTTATATTGTAGTGGAAAACCCAAGTAGCCTATCTGGGCATTATTTCATCATAGGTTGGCTCCGACCGTCCGTAAGCCAGCTGTCTTACAATAAGAATTTAATGCGCCGAGTGAGGCTCGAACCACCATTGGTGAGGGGCAGGTGATTTGAAGTCACTGACATTAACCACTCGGCCACAGAGACCCCTACTTTATGTTAAGAGTATGATTGCGTGTAGTTAGATTGTGACAACTTTCGATTTCATGAAAATCTGTAACGAATTACATCATTCTAATTACAATAAATGCTCACTAAAAGCACCGATGTTCCTATATTATTTATATCAATTACAAGAGCGAAAGATTTAAGGTATGTAGTTGTAAATATTGATAAAGGTAAACGATAGAGGGCGTAACAGTAATAGTTGACATATAAAGCATTCTAACGCCAACCAAAAACGACAGAAAAGAAGATACACTTCTGAAAATATTACAAGATACAAGAAATTCTTTGTCACGTCTTTATTTCGTCTCAAAAGATGCTTACATATTAAATGTATGAACCATGTTCTCAGACATGAGAATGAACAATTTTCTTTGTTGGCCTCATTTGTTTGAGGTAATAAGCAATATAATGTAGGCTGTGTTTTAATCAACACGTGGTGTCTTGTCTTCTATTATATTGGTCTATCACACAATGTATCAGAATGGAACAGTCAGCTAACACAGATATATTGCTACGTAACATGCTTTTAATAAAAATATGTAAAACTTGGAAAGCACCGGTGCTTTCGTGAACAATTTAAAAAGTCGTAAATATGTTCTTGCATGTTATACAAAAACTAATGTACTTAAAGACATTTTATGTGAAAAAAATATGGAAACAAGTCAATGCGATCATGCGGGTATTTGTGAACATTATCATTATCGTTGGTTAATGAAATAAGGTGCATTCACGATTCCATTATCACAGTCACGCTAACCCCGGGCTTAACATGTTTCAAGTAGGCACGATCACGGTGTTTTATTGTGAAAATATCCTGATCAGTCTTAGTAAAAGTTAATTAATCGTCAAAGGCAACGGGTACAGAATTCATTCAAGGTCTGAAATTATCAAGTTTTACAAATGTATGTTAGAGTTTATAAAAAAGGAATCTTGCATACTATCAATTTAATCATATGTTAAATAAGTAGATTTAGAAAAAAGTTCGACTCTTCACCGTTGGCGAACCCAGCGCTCAGGTTATATGAGAAGGTATTGCCACGAGAATAGAAAAATTAAACTCGTGATCAAACACTTTATATACTACAATATAGCTTCAGATAACATTTTAGACTGGACAACTATAGACTGAAAACTAATAAAACGCAGGGTCTTTATATCGTTTCAATTTTACAAACTTTCAAGCTTTGTTCTACATCCTAAAATATAATGCTTCAACGTTTCTTTAACAGTGTCCACTAATACGTACCTAGTACTAAGACCTCTTTCAAAGATACGTCTTCATGCTTACGTCTAAATCTCGACCGCCTTCAGCTCAACGACAAGGGACTGTCTAAGCATCGCTTGATTTGATATGAAAGTCATTATCGAACTACAACTGTATTTTCATAATGCTGAAGAAATTTGGACCGTTATTGAAAAAAGATATGACATTTGTTTTTAGGAATATGATTAACAATAGGGGGCAGCTATTTTTGTTTGTTTGTGATATTATTTAGATACCCTAGAATAGATTAATCTCTAAAACAATTTTGTATGTAAAGCATAATATGTTTAACATTTGATTCTTAAACTTGAAATTTAATTTAGACCAAAACTTAAGAAAGCTAACCTTTATATCGAGGAAGAAGTATTATTTCATAACTGAATTGGAATCCTGTCTCAACATGGCTACTCTAATTATATCAATTTGCGCTGTATTTTATCTGAGAATTGAAATGTTTCTAGAAAGGAGGTGACAAGAAACGCTTACACAGATGTAGTATAATTATTCAGTCGCTTTTTCTTAATTGTTCGTGTACAGTCTTCAAAGTGTATAGCGACAGTAACAGCATTTGTAAGACAAATAACGCAAAACACCACCGACGTGACAAAATGTCGAAAAATGAAATATGAACATATGCACATCCGCGGAAACATTCTGCAGAGATAGAACCTAAAGATTTCAAAGACAGAAACATTAAACTAGATGTGTGTCCATAGAACATAGGTGCGCACCCACTCTTGTCACTGTACATGGCTTCATGACTCAAAGTTTAATATATTTTAAGATGTTTGCAACACAAACTTTTAAGAACATTATGTGTATTTTTCACTTTGTGAAGGGCCATAACTCTGACCTGGCTGAATACAATCTTAAAGAGAACACGCAGAGCTAAACTTCATAGGCTATAAAACAATCATCTAATATTTAATGACTCTAAATCAAGTACATTTTGGCATACATGCAGCACAAACTATTATTTTGTTTGACTAACTCAAGGGCCATAACTCTTGTCTTGCAAAGTGCAATAAAATGAACAAACTCAGGTGCACAAATTCAAATGCTGGATAATGATCCTACATGATTTCATCACTCTAAGAGAAATTTGTTTTAAGATATATGCAACACAAGCACTTTATATGTGTTTTTCACTAAGTCAAGGAGCATAACTCCAATATGGCACAGTAATACCAAACGTGACTCCGCGTGCGCAGCTTCACAATTATTATGCTATATAACAATCCCATAATGTTTTAAGACTCTAAGTGAAATACTTTTTGAGATACATGCGACACAAACTTATATCTCATTTATGCATATTTTTGACAAACAAGAGTCATAATTCTAGTCTGACTGACCCAGAACAAAATCCCATCTGCACAACTTGACATGCTGAATAATATTCCTATGATGTTTCATGACACTAGTTTTATACTTTTTTAGATATGTGCGACATAATTTTTATGCCTTTTATGCATATTGTTTTACTAAGTCAAGGGCCATAAATTGGTCTGACTGAGTGATAGCTCTAACAAAACCCCAGATGCACAACGTCACATGCTAAATAATATTCCTGTCATGTTTCATAATACTGAGTCAAATACTTTTTGAGATACATGCGGCACAACCCTTTGCCCTTTTATGCCTATTCTATACTAAGTCAAGTGTAATAACTCTGGTCTGACTGTATGAGATCCAAATTAAAACCCCTGATGCAATGCTTCCCGTGCTGAATAACAATCCTGTGAGGGTTAAATACATTTTGAGATATAAATGACACAAATTCGGACGGAGGAGCGGACGGACGTTCCTCCATATGGGTATTTATGTGGTTACTCTTTTGTTCTCTGTATTGTTCTTTTAGCCTCGTAAAAGAAACATAGCGACATAAAAGCTAACGGAATGAATGACATGAAAGAAAAAGTAAAGTTACCTATTGTTCATATAGCCACCTTAGTATGCAAATGTAAGCTCGAAAAGATGGACGGACCGACAGTTCCACGGACAAGGGCAACTCTAAGTGCCCCACCCCTCACCGAAATAAAAACAAAAAAAAAAAACAAAATGGGGGTGGGGGGGTGATCACAAACAAGTATAGATATTGATTTCTAAGTCCTTCAAATAACCAAAAAAAGAAATCGTATAACTTTGAATTTTGTGGAAGTTTCTGTGATTGCAAAGAATGACGACACTTGCTCCAGGCAAGTTCTTATAAGCAAAGGTATTTACTAGTTTACTTCCTGTGCACTTACACAATTGAGTGGAAAATTGTTCCCACAATAAAGACAATTCTGTATGTATATTCTGCATGATTTGTTAAAGGTGTAATTATTTTGTTCTGTATTACCTATGCCTACATTATGGTTTAAACGTCTCTTTTAAATGATCTTAAATTGTCCAGATTTTTCATGACAATCACGAATGAAGAACCTATTTTCTTTATAATATTAGTTTCATCTACTAAATCAACGTTCCATTTTATAAATTTTATTGGCTTTTGTAACATACTAATGAAAGATTAGACTTCAAACCTGTATGTTAGTGAGTTTCTACTGAAGTAAACTTAATCAGAATATTAAAAACAAGAGGACCATGATGGTCCTGAATCGCTCACCTGTTCCCATATGACACAGTTTTGAGTATGACGTCGTTTTTTCTATTATTTGACATAGTGACCTAGTTTTTGAGCTCATGTGACCCGGTTTTGAACTTGACCTAGATATCATCAAGATAAAAATTCTGACCAATTTTCATGAAGATCCATTGAAAAATTTGGCCTCTAGAGAGGTTTTTCTATTATTTGACCTATTGACCTAGTTTTTGAAGATACGTGACCCTGTTTTGAACATGACCTAGATATAATCAAGGTGAACATTCTCACTAATTTTCACGAAGATCTCATGAAAAATATGGCCTCTAGAGAGGTCATAAGGTTTTTCTAATTTTATACCTACTGGCCTAGTTTTTGACCGCCGCACATGACCCAGTTTCGAAACTGACCTAGATATCATAAAGATGAACATTCAGACCAATTTTCATGAAGATCCATTGAAAAATATGGCCTCTAGAGAGGTCAAAAGATTTTTCTAATTTTAGACCTACTGACCTAGTTTTTTACTGCAGTTGACCCAGTTTCAAACTTGACCTATATATCATCAAGATGAACATACAAACCAACTTTCATAAAGATCCCATGAAAAGTATGGCCTCTAGGGAGGTCACAAGGTTTTATATTATCTGACCTACTGACCTTGTTTTTGACGGCATATGACCCAGTTTCAAACTTGACCTAGATATAATCAAGGTAAACATTCTGACTAATTTTCATGAAGATCCATTTAAGGGTACGGCCTCTAGAGAGGTCACAAGGTTTTTCTATTTTAAGACCTACTGACCTAGTTTTTGACCGCAGTTAACCCAGTTTCAAACTTGACCTATATATCATCAAGATAAACATTCAGACCAACTTTCATACAGATCCCATGAAAAATTAGGCCTCTAGAGAGGTCACAAGGTTTTTTCATTATTTGACCTGCTGACCTACTTTAGGTGGCACGTGATCCACTTTCAAACTTGACCTAGATATCATCAAGATGAACATTCTGACCAATTTCTATGAAGATCCATTCACATGTATGGCCTCTAGAGAGGTCACAAGGTTTTTCTATTTTTAGACCTACTGAACTAGTTTTTGACCGCACGTAACCCAGTTTCAAACTTGACATAGATATTATCAAGATAAACATTCAAACCAACTTTCATACAGTTCCCATGAAAAATATGGCCTTTAGAGAGGTCACAAGGTTTTTCTATTATTTGACCTACTGGCCTAAATTTTGATGGCACGTGACCCAGTTTCAAACTTGACCTAGATATTATCAAGGAAAACATTCTGACCAGTCTTCATGGAGATCTTGTGGAAAAATATGGCCTCTAGAGAGGTCACAATTGTTTTTCTATGTTTAGACCTACTGTAACCCAGTTTCAAACTTGACCTAGATATCATCAAGGTGAACATTCTGACCAATTTTCATAAAGACCCCATGAAAAATGTGACCTCTAGAGTGGTCACAAGCAAAAGTTTACGCACGCACGGACGCACACACGGACGACAGACGAGGGACGCTGCGCGAACACAAAAGATCACCTTGTCACTTTGTGACAGGTGAGCTAATAAATACCTGCTATTAGATGTTACTAAACAGGTTTCGCAACTTGCTTCAACAAAGCCGCTAGACGCTTACGTTCCGTGTTTATCTAAATATAGAAGAGGCAGAGAAAATACTATTTTCGTAATGAATGAAATATTCAGAAGAAACCAAAGATATCTCTGTAAACTGGAGTCCAAAACGACTGTATCTGCGTCCTCTCCTAAATTACCTCCATTTTAATTGAAATAAGAACAGTTCAATGTAACGGACACCATCAGAATGAAAGTCGGTATATTGCGCTTAATCACAGTTTTTGATATAGTCAGGCTTTGTCTTCAAAATACCGATTCCATATCCATACACACATTTCGCTTTAAATCTATCATTTAAATTTTCCAGCGTACTTTACTTTTTGAATACGTACTTGAGACTTCGATTAGTAACCAAATTACTTGATTAATAAATCTACACCATTACAAAAAGGGTAGAATGAAAGAGATATATTCTAAGGGAAGCACAATTATAGCATAATTTACACCACCTGTCGTCTTTAATTGTAACAAATGATAGCATTGTAACCTTTACGAGAATAACCATTATTTAAGTATTTTAAATAACCAGCTATTCCGTCTTTCTGACATTTTCAAAACTGTTTCTTTATAATAGTAGACATAAAACAGATAATATTTAAATGTCAAAGGTTAAAAATGAAAACAAAAGGACAGAAAGTAGTAAAATAGCGCGAAAGCTTAATAATTCCTGTTGAGAATACTGCAAAGCTATAATTACATATATGTACAGAATATTTTTAGGTATTTACTTTGATGTCTGTCGTCATAGTTATCTTCTGAGTCCATGGACGCCTTGTGTGTTAATCCGTGTGAGCAAATGCAGATTCATTCCAATTCTCATATTTCTTGAAAACATGCTTTTCTAAATATCATTGATATCAGTATTAAGTTTAATACATACATTTTTCTTTAGATATTTAAAGAAGGGAAGCCAGGATGTCCACACAAAGTTTGTTTCCATCCATAAGGATATGCAGTTACTAGTAAAATTAATATCGGTGTCCTTCATTTTATGAATGTTTTGAAGTCATACTCTGTGACTCCATCTAATGACCCTCATATTTAAGAAATGATTTTCTTTCGGAGTTTATGCGAAATTAACGACAGAATAGGATCGGCAATTCATGAATCGCTAGCGCTAGCGATTCATGCCTGATTTGCAAGTCCTATTATGTCGTTCATTTCACATGAACTCTGAAATTTTTTTTACATTATACATGTATTTCCTTTCCATTTGTACAAGGTTTTATCATATTATATTTCATTATATTTTGATGTATTTAACATTATAGTCAGCTTCCCGCTCATTCTTCTCACAAGACAGAACAATTATGACGTCATCTACGGAACGTTCTCTCTGCCTACACTTGGACGTCGTTCAAAAGTGGCACGTTATCACTCAGCAGCGTTATCGTAACTTTGGCAACTTTCCTTTTGATATTTATTTCAATAGAACGAGAGGGGAAAATGTAAATATTGTTGCTTAACAAAACTTATGTTTCAGTTCTGGAGTCATTCATTGTACATTTTAGTTCAATCATTTACCCAAAACTTCTAATATCGCGCCTCAGTGCTGTCGAAAGTCATGTGAAAAATCATCTTTATAAAAGTAATTGAAAATGCTGGGATATATCTATTCTGGTCTGATAAGGACAGCAGAGACGTTATAGACATAATTCATTTTAACAACTACACCATTTTCTAATAGTTCAGTTAACTTCTCCACTCTGAATATTTCTCTACAACATAATCTTAGGCAATACATGAAAGTCAGCGCCAATACCAGAAAACAGGACCACTACGGGATTGAAGCATTTTGATAGGTTATAATGACAAGGTTAATACGGATAAGTAACTTCAGTTCCTTTTTCAATTACGCAATTTTAATAAACATAAAAATTATATAATTAAGTAGTTGCCACATTTCTGAAAAAAAAAAAACTGTTATTTAACAGATTTAGGTAATAACCATGTTTCGGCCAATTCGTTATACATTTGCGGTGTTCGCTAACTCTGGCAACAGGCTAGACATTCGTTTGGCTTCCAAGCACTGCCGTACGCCGATCTTGCGAGATAGAAAACTCATGTATTTTCGCGATATATATTCGGATAAACAGTAAATATTGCTAATGGAAGAAACATACCACAAGAAAAAAATCGCTAACTTATTTTGAACAGGTCACAGTAGAAAATCATAACAATATAGAACTTGTACCTGCAGCACACGTAGCTGGCGTACGCCGGATCGTTCGTATATTCTAGAACTTGCAAGAACTAGAAAATGCTTTTGTAAAAAGGCGCATGTCTCCATCAATGCAAAGTCCTATAGGCAAGAAGTCAATAGGGGTCAGGAGCGAAAGTCAAAGAGACACTGATGGTTGGCTGCAATAGGGATCATCTACTTGGCATGTCCAGTCATCTCGCTAAATTTCAACACTCTTGGCCTAGTGGTTCTCAAGTCACTGTTCAAGCTCCTGTGACCTTGACCTTTGATCAAGTGACCTCAAAATAAATAGTGGTCATCTACTCTGCATTTTCAATCATCCTTTTAAGTTTCAACATTGTAGGTCAAGTGGTTCTCAAGTTATTTCCAAAAAATGATTTTACATGAACAGGCCACTGTGACCTTGACCTTTAATAGACTGACCCCAAAATCGATAGGGGTCATCTACTCTGCATGTTCAATCATCCTATGAAGTTTCAACATTCTGGGTCAGGTGGTTCTCAAGTTATTGATCGGAACTGGTTATCAATGTTCAGGCCCCTGTGACCTTGACCTTTGACGGAGTGACCCCAAAATCAATAGGGGTCAGCTACTCTTCATGACCAATCATCCTATGAAGTTTCAATATTCTGGGTCAAGTGGTTCTCTAGTTATTGATAGGAAATGGTTTTCAATGTTCAGGCACCTGTGACCTTGACCTTTGACGGAGTGACCCCAAAATCGTTAGAGATCATCTACTCTTCATGATCAATCATTCTATGAAGTTTCAACATTCTGGGTCAAGTGGTTCTCTAGTTATTGATCGGAAATTGTTTTCAATGTTCAGGCCACTGTGACCTTGACCTTTGACAAAGTGACCTCAAAATCAATCGGAGTCATCTACTCTTCATGACCAATCACCCTATGAAGTTTCAACATTCTGGGTCAAGTGGTTCTCTAGTTATTTATCGGAAATGGTTTTCAATGTTCAGGCCCCTGTGACCTTGACCTTTGACGGAGTGACCCCAAAAACAATAGGGGTCGTCTACTCTAGCAGTCCTACAACCCTATGAAGTTTGAAGGTTCTAGGTCAAATGGTTCTCCAGTTATTGCTCGGAAATGAAGTGTGGAAAATTTTCACTCGAGATCACTGGCTGCGCTACTCGTGCTAATATCTCTTTAAGTTTTCACACGGTGAAAGATATGTCAACCTTATTCTGCGAAAACAAACGAATATCATCCACATCTTGTTTTAACATTCAACTGAAAGTTCAGACACTTTATCGACTGAGATGCCTATCTGCGTATCGTTTTCCGGGATTGTTATATATACTTGTTCATTATTCATTTGTTAATATAACTGTATGTTTTATGCTTGTGTTTACGTAAATATATTAACATTAATGTTTAATTGTTGATTCCTTTTATTTCAGGAACACGACCAGGAAATATTCTACAAGCTTTTTTCTTTGCCGGCGTGCAATTGATAAAATTACAGTATCATGTAGGTGTTGTTATATTTTCTGGTCCTTCGGGATCATTGATTTTAACTCATGTAGATTTGAAGATTGAATACTGCTTAAGCCTTTGTAAGGGGACGTGAGCAGTGTTGCATTTTCCATTACTGCTCAAGAACAGACTGGATCAAACCGAGTCTGCAATTTTCCCTGTTTGCCGTGTTCTCGGTGCTTCCGAGGGATCTACTTTTCAGATTTTATTAACTTCACAACAGTAGGTTTTAAGTGTTGTGTGGCGGCCGTAAAATGTCGCCCGGACTTCATCTCAGTGTTGTTATATTTTCTGGTCATTAGGTATCATTGATTTCAACTCGTGCAGATTTGAAGATTGAATACTGAATACTGCTTAAGCCGGTGCTAGTGGGGCGTGGGCAGTGTTGCATTTTCCATTACTGCTCATGAACAGACTCAATCAAACCGAGTCTGCAATTTTCACTGTTTGCATTGTTCTTGGTGCTTTCGAGGGATCTACTTTTCAGATTTTATTAACATCACGACTAAGGGTGTTAAGTGCTGTATGGCGGCCGTAAAAAGTCGCCCCGACTTCATCTCAGTGTTGTTATATTTTCTGGTCCTTCGGGATCATTGATTTCAACTCATGTAGATTTGAAGATTGAATACTGCTTAAGCCGGTGCTAGGGGGTGTGGGCAGTGTTGCATTTTCCATTACTGCTCATGAACAGACTCAATCAAACCGAGTCTGCAATTTTCACTGCTTACCTTGCTCGGTGCTTCCGAGGGATCTACTTTTCAGATTTGATTAAGCAAAGTTTGCTTTAATCAAATAAAAGTTGATTTATTTGAGTTTTTGCAATCCGAGATAGCAATATATTGGGAATCCGTTTCGTATGTTTTGTTTTTATTAGCATTTCTGTCATTTTGTATTCGAAGAGAATAAAAAAAAGCAACACCAAATGATCAAAGTAATCTGGCACTTAAACGGACAATATACATCAAATAAACATTTTTGCTTTTGCCATTGTCTAAACGTAGGCGCATTATGCTGAGTATCATATTAACGCTATGATAAAATGTTAATCTATGTTAGCAGATGACTTATTTGAAAATAGTTTGTACACGATTTTGAATATGAAATATTTGGTTCTTACATAACATTACATTTTAGGACAACATTTGCCACTTCTTGTACAACAGCATTTAAGAATAAACTAGCTTAATTCCGCAAAAACATTAGTTATAAAAAGATGTGTTATATATTGTAGCCATGTGAAAGACTTAGTTTCCTACTGCAGAAAAGAGTGTTGAAAAAGTGATCCAGGTGCAAAGAAAACAAGAGCTGTCACAGGAGACAGCGCGCTCGACTATTTCGATGCTGGATAGTGAAACTGGGTACATCTGTGGAAACTAGAGCTGTCACTTGAGTGTTTAATGACTCCAATTGTGGATGAAGATATTGCACAATAGCCTGAGTCTATGTCAAAAATATCAACTTAAGGTAATAAGAGAGGTAAAGATAAAATGTATCAAAACACTATATAATTATATCCTAAGCAAAAAGGGGCATAATTCATTAAATATTGGTGCCAGAGTTATGCAGCTTGTGTCATACAGTGTGGGTGATGATGTTGAACAACTATTTTAAGTTTGAATCAAATCCATTCTGTAATAACAGAGACAGAGTGAAAGTGCATCAAAACTTTAACCTAAAATTCTAAGTAAAAAGGGGGAATAATTACTGAAAAATTGGTGCCAGAGTTATGCAGCTTGCGTCATATGGTGTGGGTGATGATGTTGAACAAATATTTTAAGTTTGAATCAAATCCATTCAGTAATAACAGAGACAGAGTGAAAGTGCATCAAAACTTTAACCTAAAATTCTAAGTAAAAAGGGGAAATAATTCATGAAAAATTGATCCCAGAGTTATGCACCTTGTGTCATATGATAAGGGTAATGATGTTGAACAATTGTCTAAGTTTGAATCAAATCCATTCAGTAATAACGGAGACAGAGTGAAAGTGCATAAAACTTTAACCTAAAATTCTAGGTAAAAAGGGGAATAATTCATGAAAAATTGTGCTAGAGTTATGCATCTTGTGTCATATGATGTGGGTGATGATGCTGAACAACTATCTTAAGTTTAAATCAAATCCATTCAGTAATAACAGAGGTAGAGTGAAAGTGCACCAAAACTTTAACCTGAAATTCTAAGTAAAAAGGGGGAATAATTCATAAAAAAAGTGGTGCCAGAGTTATGCACCTTGTGTCATATGATGTGGGTTATGATGTTGAACAACTATTTTAAGTTTGAATCAAATCCATTCAGTAATAACAGAGATAGAGTGAAAGTGCACCAAAACTTTAACCTGAAATTCTAAGTAAAAAGGGGGAATAATTCATGAAAAAATGGTGCCAGAGTTATGCACCTTGTGTCATATGATGTGGGTGATGATGTTGAACAACTATTTTAAGTTTGAATCAAATCCATTCAGTAATAACAGAGATAGAGTGAAAGTGCACCAAAACTTTAACCTGAAAATCTAAGTGAAAAGGGGGGATAATTCATGAAAATATGGTGCCAGAGTTATGCACCTTATGTCAGATGATGTGGATGATGATGATGAATAAGTATTTCAAGTTTGAATCAAATCCATCAAGTAATTACAGAGGTAAGTTGAAAAAAGAGAAAGTGCACCAAAACTTTAACCAAGGTGGGGACGCGGAAAGACGCCGACGCCGACGCCGACGCCGGGGCGAGTGGGATAACTCTCCTTATACTTCGTATAGTCGAGCTAAAAAACGTATCATGTTATTTATCGTACGATTTACTACTATTACCATTATTTTAACCAAAAGTTTGTATTAGCAGAGACAAATACTTTTAATCGCGTGTACTTATCATAGGGTTCAATCATGTGTATTCTGTCGCAGTACGAATAAATATACATTTGATGGCATAGTTTAAACATGTCGCTGTGGGCTTTATGAAATTATGTATTATATTACTTTCTGCAGATAATTAACCTTCAGTACTGTAACCATACATCAACGACGTGACCTTTCAAATTGTCAACAAACACGTAATTCTATCCCCCTTAATATGTATTTATATTATAATATGACATATAGGAATTAAAATGTAAGACAGTGTCATATATCCAAGTAGAAAATGTGTTACAGTGTACTTTTATATACCAGCATCATTCTTTATGTAATACGAATAATGTCGCAGTTCATACATTCAGCAGCCTTGACCTCTAAATATATCAAATATTCCTCCCTGAGGCTACTGCCTGTATCAAACATGACACATAAAAGTAAACGCTCGAAACAATAACAATGTAAATGAGGGAAGCTCGTACATCATTTCCAACCAGAATATTGCAAACACAATATCAAAACATATGCAAACATTTATAGCAAACCATAACTTCAGTACCCATGTTTAGAACTGAAATTATTTAAAATAATATTATTGGCATGTACATGTATTTGTATTAACGACACAGCAAATTAGGCCAACACATAGACTGTAACGTAATTTAGTATTTTGTCTTTATATCTGAAATCAGAACTGGTACATTCAATATCCTAATATTTGTTGCTGTGTTTTTTTCGGGGGAACTTACAGACCTTTTTAAGATCGTGAAAACTTTCAAAGCTAAACTACATGTATGAGTATTTGTTAATATTTTATGGTAATTAGTTGAAAAATGAGTTTCATAAAACAGTGGAGATTTAAACAAGAAGTATTAAGTGTAATGTATTATACGTAAATTTACCGCTGTGTTCACATTACGTACATGACACAAATAATATATTGTATTCAAAAGTTTTGATACAAACTACACGAGCTACCGACGTACGTGGAAAGTCCATCAGTTGTGTGAAGGATCTTCAGTTCATTCGAAATATTTACAGTATATCATTTAGTTGAAATAATCCTAGTTATGTTATGTTTGTTACGTACATGATTTATATAATGTCATGTAATGTCATGTTTTATTCTGTAATAGTTAGAAACATTCCCTGATACAACTGTTTTCTAAAAAAAAAAAGAGATATTTCATCTGAAAAATTATCTGAGGAGAACAGTACTATTTGATTCTGCCAACCTTGAAATGTATCCATCCATAAATTGCTGCCTTCATTATATTAGAATTTGATGTCTGCAGTTCTCTAGATAAATCTATATAGCAAGCAGCAATATCTAATTGATCACAAAACGCATGGGAACGAACTCATGAACAAGGTTTTTTTTTTTCAACATTAAAACCCTAATATGTAAGATAGAAATTGCAGGATTATTGAATTATATTTAAGAAATAATAAATCTGTTCCTATATTTTATCAGTTAATAAAATATGGGCAGGAGTTTGGATGCGTAATAATTAAATCACGAGTGCGTAGCACGACCCATGTTTTATTAATTGATAAAATTATTGGAACATGTTTATTATTTCGATTCTAACAACGCAAATAATTCACATTTTACAGTACTACATTTTCACCGTAATACGTCATTCGGGTCATATGCTGTTACAATTGACCCCCTATGGTTAGAAAGTGTTGCATAGCCAAAGGAACGTATAGATATTTGTTTCTTTTTTATCAGAATTTTGAGAAGTATTCATAAATTAGTAATCTAACAGCTCGCAAACTAATTATGAACAGAATCATCAAATTAGGCGAGTTGACCCTGTGTTACGTGTGACGAGCTTAACTTTTATATGACGTCACATCATTATGACGTCATACTTTATGTCATACATTTATGACGTCACCGCTAAATCATAATTAGTCTAATTGATATCGCTCGTAGAGATCAGAACGCGTTTTACGACCTACACATAAGTCAGTATGACTTTTTATTATATTTATGTTTTTGAAATGCTGTTTTCAACCATTTGGCCCTAAAATTATTCGTATGTAATGGAACTGAAGTAGAATCTCTCATGTTACAATCATAGGTGGTGAAATGTAACAACCAACCATATTTGATCGTAGATTCATGTATATGCGATTTCGCTATATGTTTATATAGCAGTTGCTGCGGATCGTGTTAGAATAAAGATTCACAGTCATCTATTTCACTTTTGAAATATGTTTCCATGCTTTCACGTTTGTACAACAAGCAAAGACAGTAAATGTTAAAGTTACTACAATATATATTTAATGATTGTTTTACCAAAACTAAACTATATCAATTATAGTAACACCTGTCTGGTTGGTTTACGAGAACATTTACCATGAATGTTATGTTATAATAGTTTGCATGTGCCACTGTTATATTTTTTTCTTTGCCTGGTTCAGTTAGGTAAGAGCTCGAGCTGATCATCCGATGATTATTTAGTTGCACGTTCTATTACGTTTTATAGACTGAGAATCACATTTGATGTTTATCTTTATTGCTCGTACGAATTATTAATCAAGTACACCATGGAAGGATTATGATTTTAAGTGATTACTGTCAAATTTGAAGACTTAATTAATCAAGAACTCGCTGATATTGTCAAAAAGGAAGCTATCTATCAAGATATTTATGGACGTGGGAGAGGTTATAACATGAAAAGACGACAGAAATGAATCACCCAACCAATGGTCAATCAGAGAGGTAAATATTCATGATTTTATGCTAGGTGTTTTGTCATGTAGACAATGTATCATCATGTTTTTATTTGAGACAGATTGTTCAAGAATAAGACGGGACACATTATCTTTGTAATTAAAGGGGTTCTGACACTCTTTCTCATGTAAAAATATGAAATACATTGTCCCATCAACTAGTCAAGCTATATATTAACTACTGCCGTACGTCTTAAAGTCCTAAGAAATTGGTTGATTAATTGCAAAATAAGTGGCAATCACTTATTGGACGTATACTAAAGCAAATTAGTTTCGGTTTGACTCGAATAGGACAATTGTTTTAAAGGAACAGGAGCACATACATGTAACAACATACTAGATACTATTGTTAAATGAAGTAATTGGCATGTTTAACAATACTGTATATTTGAACCCTATCAATTTGATGTTCACTGACTAGCGTGCTGGTCTTTCACCAACTAAGAAAAATGGTGTACATCACTGCATGTTTTTTCGTTCCTCTTCCGTTACCTATTTAACTCGTTTGCAGAAACTGTTACGAACGAATAATGAAAACATCGCACTACCAAAATTATAGATTATATGGCGAATTTCTAGCTTTCAATGGTAGAGGAAGACATTATTTTGTCCCAGGCGGGCACCTTGGTAGAACCAACAGCCTTCGGTAAGCAAGCTAGAGCTTAACGCCTTTTAACATGACATATTTCGCGGTTTCGGTGAGGGGGAATCTATTTAAAAACAGTGATATCAACCACTCGGGGCCCATGGAGCTCACACAATGAAACAGTTAACATTTCTGCCAAATTACTTTGAAAACTGGCATGCACATTAAGAAAAAAGTCAGTTCCGCACAGCCATAGAGAGAAACTAGACTCACTATCGATGTACAAATCTAGATAATTTCAACACTTTTATTAGAGGGCCACTCAATGAACATTGCTGTGAAATGATTTCTAAAACTGAACACATCGTTTAAGAGGAGATGCTAATTGGATTTTCCTAATTTTATTTCTGCGGTCATTTTTTTACTGACAAATATTTAAACATTTAATGGTTTTGATTGATATCATTTTACAATTGGGTATGTAAATTTTGAAAGGAAGGTATTTTGAAGTTTCAGTGTGTACAATATGGAAAAGTGGCAGCCCCCTCTTCAAGCCATGACAGATCTGATGAACTTACACAGTATTGGGCTATCACTGAAATATCATATTTGTAAAATTATTTTTAATGGGATCGCAATTTTCTGACACGAGTTTTTCTTCTATTCCATTGCAACCACGGCTAACAAATATTTAAATGGCGCAAATTTTGAATATGTATGGTAAAGGCGCATCTATGTAACATCCATACCAAATTTTAGCAACTTCCATTGAGTGGTTTCAAAGAAGATATCATTTACAGAAACTGTTCACTAACCTCAACTTAACCGCTATATTTTGATTTTACTAAGTGTAAAAAACGAACGTTTTGAACGCCTGACGAAATTTCAACAATTTCTCCGAGAAGATCTATTTTGCTGACTAACGTTCAAGTCGTCATGCTCGTGTGGTAGTTACTTTTTTCCCGTTACCAGAGTTACCGAGTCCGGTAACACAATAGGAACAGATATAACAAATTAAACATGACCTCCCGCTGTTGATTTTGTTTTGAACGGACACAAGTTCAATTAAAATTATACGGCTGCTTTTGTAGATACCATACAGAGATATAGGTGTTACAGTAAAAAATGTTTGTCAGACATTCCTATCATCTAGATTACGGGACATATAGATTCAAATATGTCTGCCTCTGAAATTCACTCGTCCCAAATGATAGAATAAATGATAAGTTTTATCTGTTTCCTGCAAAGTGGTTACAAATGACAACGTATCTGATATTATATAAATACTTCAAAAGGATTATTTAGGATATCTCTAAACCTAATTTGCATCGACTTATGATATTAAAAAACGGATAAGACTTATACATTTTGACAGGTTAATCTAAGGTTATGTTAAAACAGGGAATCGCCAGTGCCTTACCAAGAGGCTAAATGAAATAAGATGTAGATCTGCACGATGTAATTATGGGTTTTCATTATTATCATTTAGCAAGGGGACACTTTTCAAAACAGCATTTTTTCCCTAACAAAACAAAGTGTCTTTTATCGCTTATTACAGCCCTCATATATTCATAAAAAATATTGATATCGCTTACGTTTTCCTGATACCAGTTTACTAGTTAAATAAAAGCTATATTTGAAGACATAAATTCGAGATAAACCTTCAAGTACTGTGGCCTAGTAGTCTAGTCACTGGCTTTGCAATCCTATCTCCACATGCTTAACACAGGCATTTAAAATATATGACAGGTTCACCACCTTGCCTGATTACTAATTAGTAAAAAGCATTGTATAAAGTGTAGATATTGTCCAACATATTCAAATGTTGATTTTTCAGTTTTCAAGAATATAATCTAGAAGAAGTCTACGTATTTGTCTAGCTCGATGACAAGACAATACCCTTTATTTAGATTTGTTGAAAATTTAATTGGACATTTTAATAAGAGTTTTGGTATAAGGATACCGTAAGTAGTGACAGGGTACTTTGCTTCAACATTGCTGGTAACCATAAGGAAACACACATTTTGGTACATACTATAACAAAGAAGAAATATTGAGCTTTAAAATAGTAATATCTAAATCAAGGCTCTCTTGAGATAACAATAATTATATGTTAAAATACTTTTGTCTTTAAATATCTCTAGATTAGATAAATTTGATATTGCAAATTTATATATTGAGTTCATTCATTGTCGCGACTTAATTACAAATATGTACTTTACAGAAGAGAAAAAGTACCCCTTCACACTTATTTGATGACTATCACCTACATGAAGGCAACAAAACTCAAAGGAGCACCCTCTGGTGTATTGCATAAACCCACCATCATTGTGACATATGCATCTAATCTAGTCATTAGCTAATTGACTGAGAAAACAACCTAATGCATTTGTTGCCGGCACTAATTTTACAGCCTGGCGCGTTATCGTAAATTTCTCGTTTATTCTGAAAATCTGTAAAACTTTAAATGTAATTTTGTAGCATCTGATACAGGAAGCTATTATGAGTTGAAGTAAGATGTCCAGGCATGCAAGTTTTCTGCTTAGAATTCCCCACATGTCCTTCAGTCATATAAAAGTTGATTTATATAAGCTTTTGTATTCAGAGATTAAAATATCACAAGATTCTAAACAGTAACAACAAAACAATATACCATGGAGGGAATAGAAAAAGAGCAGGGATATCAACATACAAATGGATAAAATATTAGATTTACTTGTGCTACTTCTTATTCCCTTTTCTACGACTAGACGCACTTAACTGAGTCATTGTTTATCGAAAGAGCAATATAGCCGAATGAACGTAATTTCACGTATTTTAAGATTTTAGTGATATGTTTAGTTTAAACAGCACTACAGGATTAACAAGGCAGTCTGACAGACAGCTAAATCCCCCGCCACTGTTATGGATAGTGAAAGGGTAAACCTTTGATCTTTAGCTGTGAACTTGACCTTGAACTGATATGGCTGACTCATGAATTCTGCACGTCTTGATGAGGCGATCATTTGACCAAAGTTTCATAAAAATCCTTCAAGGGGTTTAGGAGATACAGAGCTAAAACCGTTGACATTGAGTTGTGACCTTGACCTTGAGTTAACATGGCTGACTCATGAGCTCTTGATGAGGTGATCATTTGACCCAAGTTTGATGAAAATCCTTCAAGGGGTTTAGGAGATACAGAGTGGACACAAAATGGAAGGCTCAAACCTTTGACCCTAAGCTGTGACCTTGACTTTGAGCCAGCATGGCTGACTCGTAAGTTCTGCAAATCGTTTTGATAAGGTGATCATTTAACCCAAGTTTTATAAAATTCCTTGAAGGGGTTTAGGAGATATAGAGCGGAAACGAAATGGATGGCTGAAACCTTTGACCTTGAGTTGTGACCTTGACCTTGAGCCGGTATGACTGGCTTATAAGTTCTGCACATCACATTGATGAGGTGATCATTTGACCCAAGTTTGATGAAAATACTTCAAGGGGTTTAGGAGATATAGAGTGGACAAAAAATGGAAGGCTCAAACTTTTGACCCTCAGTTGTGACCTTGACCTTGAGTCAGCATGGCTGACTCATAGGTTCTGCACGTCGTCATGATGAGATGATCATTTGACCTAAGTTTGATGAAAATCCTTCAAGGGGTTTAGGATATATAGAGCGGACACAAAATGGAAGGCTCAAACCTTTGACCTTGAGTTGTGACCTTGACCTTGAGCCGGCATGGCTGACTTATGGGTTCTGCACATCATCTTGATGAGGTGATCATTTGACCTAAGTTTTATAAAATTCCTTCAAGGGGTTTAGGAGATATAGAGCGGACACAAAATGGAAGGCTCAAACATTTGACCCTTCAGTTGTGACCTTGACCTTGAGCCGGCATGGCTGACTCATGGGTTCTGCACATCGTCTTGATGAGGTGATCATTTGGCCCAAGTTTCATGAGATCCTTCAAGGGGTATGGGGCGGACACGAAAGTGTTACGGACAGACGGACGGACGGACCGAAGGACGGACGGAAGGACGGACGGAGACCATTCCTATAACCCCCACCACTTGTGGCGGGGGATTAATTAGTATATAAAGTTATAATTAATGTCATAACTTCATTTAATTAGTACAAATATTTTTTTCCAGAAGACGATGCTGTTACGTATTGCGGTCATTTATTACACAGTGTGTACATACCACGTGGTTTGTGACGTCATTTTCGGGTATTACGGCAAGAAAATTAATAAACAAATCCGTCGATTCAGAACTTAAAAACACAGTAAGTACTTCATTTTCTCACCGATTTGAATAATTCTTTTACGAGGCTCAAGCAAAAATAGTGGGCTATGAACGTAAGGCAATCACTTTCTGAAATTCTAAGCAGTTTTTGCAAAGGTCCGTTCCAACCATGAAATGCTGCAAATTCTTGGAGGGTAATACGGCAAGAAAACCTTGCGTTTTACAAAATATTGCAGGATTGATTTGTTTTACATTGTTGTGCCTTTCACCGCTGTTTATTTCGGTCCCAAAAAGACCAGCGAACGACTTTACTGGAAATGAAATGATAGGTTTCTCATTGAAAACATATGACTTGGGAAAATGCTAATACGGCAAGAATGATATGACGGCAAGCAGATTCATTTATACACCTATTGTCCCTAACAGCAGTTGAGATTTGGTTCTCTAAAACTACTTACTTCCGTCAGCAGGTAAGTAAATAGGGCCTACCTAGTTAGTGCATGGTATGCTAAACTAATTTGAACCTTTTATAAACAGTAAAGCCCTGTTTCATTTTTGAAGTGTTGACAAAACATTTTCTTTATTAGAAAGAATAATTCAGGGGTCTGTTTTCAAAATTATTGTTACCTTTTCATGCACTTTCCGTCCATAGGAAGGATGGGGGCTTTGCTGTACAAACAGTTGTACATGTTCTATGTCAGCGACAGAGGACTTTCATAGTCGTCTCGGGATTACTTTTTAAAGTCTGTTTAACACAACTTGAAAATACTTTTTACTTATAGTGTTGGCAAGTTAAGTGATTGTATAGGCATAGTCTTACATTCCAATTTACGACCACGAACATGATTCTGAAACGATATTTTGAACGATTGTAATATTGTTCATAAAAGATACTTATTGTTTGTAAAAAAAAAAATTTTATACTACGATAACATACTTATAGGGGTCTGAAGAATGCATGTATTACTGTACAATTTATGCAAAATCTTAAGAATATTCACATTTACAATGTTACGTTTATCAAGCAGGATAAACCTTTTCTTTTCATACGTTTACTTATATGCTTCCTTTTTAGGGCATAAAGTTTCACCACTTTATGGTTTCATCTTTATATGACTGGATACATGATTCTTAATTAAGTTTCATGATAAGTCGAAGTTATCTTCAGTAATGATTCTGCGATCCTTACCATAACTTGGATCGTAACTTGGTAAACAACAGTTTCATTACATGACCTGTATTTGGAAGATATTACACCGACCCTTGATTCCGTCTGTGTCAACTATGTTTTATTAACCAACAGGAGCAGATCAATATCATACTTAAATATGCTCTTTGTCTTATCATTAACGCTTTATTCAAAGCAATAATTCTTTGTCTCACGTTCAGTGTGGTTTTTATGAGATACAAACTTGTTTTACTCAAAATCGAATTTATCACATTCTTCTAGTCGTTGTTTTACGCTATGGAAGTGTCCAATTTTAGAAAATATTCTAACACATTACTGTAATATACGTTTTTGATATTGTTTTATTTTTCAAGGTGCATCTGCATTTTACACTCTAGTATGACATACAGGAAATACTGCATACATATGCATAGTTCTGTTTTTTACAATTATATGGTATACATTGTTTAAACTGCGATTAATGGACGATACGGCAGATGCAAAGTCGAAATGGAAAAGCAATATATCATATACGTTCATCATAGTTTCCCCATCGTCAGTAAAACTTTTTGTTTACATAAAAGATAATTTTGAAATACAAATTTATCACAAAAGGATGCTGCACAGTCTTCATTTATGAGTTTCAATGTGCGTGATATATCGTTGCGTATATGAAAACTACAAACCTGGCTTGGTGGCCTTTTGTTGATTTTGCATTTGTTGTATTGCCATTGCTTTGTTGGGTCTGATAAAATGAATATTTCCAATTTTACATTTTTACATCTGACGTTCATTTCGTATGAACAGCAAAAGGAAAGGCGCGAAAGTTACATCATCGCTGCTTAGTGATAACCTACCGGTGTTTTTACGACGTCCGCGTATAGTCAGGAAGAACGTTCCTCAGACGACATCGCAGTTGTTCCGTCTGGTGAACAGAATCGCCGGGAAGTTGATTTTAATGCTCAATACTACAAATCATATGCAATTCATAATATTATATAGTTTACAAATGGAAAGAAAATATAATGTAATTATAAGAAATTAAACTTGCCGATCCTATTAAACTTGCCGATCCATTCCTTTTGCCGATCCTATTAAATTGCTGATTATATTCTGTCGTTCATTTCGCATGAACACCGAAAAAAATCATTTCATTTCTTAATTAAATATTACTGTTATGTTTTACATTTCAAAATCTTTAACCAATTTTTAAAAGTGTTTAATTATCTGCTTACACTATCATAATTTAATGTGTTATTTTTTATAGTAAAAAACCTTATTGATAACTTCTGTATGTATCAGTGAGGTAACAAACTTTACATTTGAACTCGCTTGTTGGTTTCTGTCGTCTTAGATCGTTTCCCAAGATTAAGTTTAGTCTTTGTTTGCGTCATTACTCTTAAAAAGTTAAAATACGTCGTCCGAGTATTCGTCTTCAACATCAGGTTTTTCGTATCAATATGTTTGTAGATCTATCACTGTAATCTCGAAATCTCAAAGACTTATCCTATATGAAGTTTCGATACATTATCAGGTATTGATCAGAGGCCCAACTCTCACTAATGCTTGATAAGGAAAGATATAATGTGAACATTTAGGATATATTTTTCAATTATTAATATTTTTTGTTCACTTTTTGGCAATTTAGTTGTTAGCATTCGTGGATGCAACAGTATAGGTACAAAGGGACTCATCTTTAAGATACCTCTTGAGATTATAATTAAAGTAAAATTTTGGAAACTTCTGAAAGCCCGAAATTATTAGATAACAAGTAATGACACAGAAAAAAATAGATCTACTAAACGATCTTAAATTTAAGAAGCATTGAAAAAAACCCGTTCTTTCATATCACATCATACCGAAATAAATCTTAAAAGATAAAGAAATCTGTTAACAGGTATTTTTCAAGAGGAAATGAATCTCAAACACAATAATCTGCCAGACTGTTCGTAAAGGAACAATAAGTGTATTCATGAATCTGCTTGCCGTCATATCATTCTTGCCGTATTAGCATTTTCCGAAGACACATTTTTTTCACGGATACCTACCATTTCATTTTAAGAAAAGTGGCTCGCGAGTCTTCTTGGAACCGAAATAACCAGCGGTGAAAGGCACAACAATGTAAAAGAAAGCAATCCTGCATTATTTTGTAAAACACAGGATTTTCTTGCCGTAATACCCTCCAAGAATTTTCAGTATTTCAGGGTTGGAACGGACCTTTGCAAAAACTGCTCAGAAATTCAGAAAATCATTGCCTTACGTTTAAAGCCCACTATTTTTGCTTGAGCCTCGTAAAAGAATTATTAAAATCGGCGAAAAAATGAAATACTTACGGTGTTTTTAAGTTCTGAATCGACGGATTTGTTTATTAATTTTCTTGCCGTAATACCCGAAAATGACGTCACAAACCACGTGGTATGTACACACTGTTAAATATCTTAATATATTTCATCACATGACCATAAGTTGCAAAAGCATAACCACACACTACGCCTGTCTATCTAAGAGTGACAACAAAATTAATTAAGGAACAGGCGGATGGTGCGTGACAGATTACTGGCGTTTAAAACAATATCAAGCAACACAAAAACAACTTTCTAATATTTAGATTGTATTAGATGTTTAGATTCTAAACAGAAATGATATAAGTATATATTATCAACGAAAGTTGCATCTTTTACCATTTTGTATAATACCGATTTATGTTGAAAATGTTATCATATGCAAAGAAAAGTTCCAGTTTCTGAAAGTTTGAAATACCTTTAATGGAATCAAGTAATTCTTCTATATAGCATGGTCCTCGCCGTTACCGCGGTACTTAATAGTTACGATAGCGATGTGAATAAACAATAATTTTACAATTTGCTTCTGTATTTCTATATCATTTGTACAGTTCCTGTAAATGTGTAGCTGATTTTTCTGAAACAAATTCTTCCAAAATGCTGCTTCTGCCTCTAAAGTATACATGGACATTTGAAAAATATCCAAGGCAGTGCACTTCGGTACCGCTGTATTTGAAATAAATTCAACAAGATTGACTTTGTGTAAAATAGAGAAAAGTGGAAACTTGTCAGCGGCCCGTTTGAAGTGTTAATGTTCAACATAACTTCGACTGACGTGACTGCGAAGTACATATACTGGTATATTAAGAGAAAAAGAAAAATCTAGATCTTCCATTTAGAAAGAGTCTTTATATATTGCAACAACTGGTTCTCAGCTTGCCAATGCATTTGCAATTGCTCGCACAGAAAGCAAGGTATGTAAGCCTCCGTGGGATTCGGATGTTTCGGTATTTTTCGCTGTTTTTAAAGAAAAATGCAATCGTAATACCGACCTGTGGAGACGGTCCGGAATAGTGTTAAGTACGGTGTATTTTAAGAGCACTATCAATAGTAGGTTCAAAATACAAATACAAATCTCAATAAAACCATTTTCAACAGATTTCTTCATATTGCACAGCACCATAAACAACACCATTTTAAACATTTTCTTTGCATTTTGAGTACCTGTTTCATAAAAAATAATATATTCACACGTTCTCTTATTCTGTATCGGTAGTCTAATTCAATGTTACTGACTAAATGGGATGAATTTGGGCAGTATCTAGAGCCACTGTTATTGTAAAACAATATAAAAAGCAATTATTTTCACCATAAAGTAAAATGTTACGTTGTATTTTGTAATACCCGATATCAGTTTGGTAGTAAACTTCAATCTTGTAATGACAGATATGTCTTCTCTCTGTCACGGTTTCATGCACGTATTTATTGTTTCTCAGTTCGATACATTAACCTTTAAATTACTCAAAATCATAAATTAAGTTTAAGTATACTTTAAGGTATAACGTATCGTATTTGTTTCTGATTCTTATTAATAAGTATAACAAAAAACAGGTGTACAGGACCGTAGAAAACGTAACCTTTTAGAAATGCCAACAAACTCGTCGTACACATCTACTTAATTGATTATCTATAGTTGTAAATGCCACAAGATAATTAGAATTTAATGGCAGATAGATAAACACAATAAAGAATTGGTTACAGTGTATTTTAAGATATCAAGTACTGTTCTTAAAGGTCCTTGAATATTTCAACTCAGTTGAAGACTTGATTTTCTTCCTATAGTTTCTTTCTCTAATGAAACATGACACCAAAGTGAAAACATTTAAATGCCAATTATTAACTTTGACAACAAGGATATAGCTCTCGTACCTCAGTTCTGTTGAGAATATTGTAAACACAGTATTAGAAAATATAGATGATATTTGTTTGTTTCAGTGAAATATCAATTTTATTTCACAAGTGAGCATCAATCTGGTCAATCTGATTATTAAATCATTCTGTTTCAATTACAGCTTTTGTTTTGAAAAGGAAGAGACAGTGTATAAACAAAGTTAAGAATAACAAGCGGCGGAACAAAAATCCTGCAAAATAATACTAATATTGCATCAATGAATTCAGTGGTAGTGCTTACAATGTAATTACTACTATATAAAATACGATTAAATAATGCCTGACCATAAGTACAAAGTAATGAAAGAAAGAGACATAATTGTTGCCACCATAACTTTATCAAAATTATTAAGATACAGAAAAGTAAAAATGTTAATGGGGAATGTATACTTTATTCTTTGTAACATTGCGGGCATTGACACCTTCATATTGTATCTTTACATCTATTTTCACATCGATAAATGTTAATATAAACTACAAAGAAAGAAATAAAAGTAAAGAAAGAAAAAGTTATACATTTTCATTATTTAAAATGCTACAAGTTGGTTCTGTTTCTTTTAGTGCACGCACTGTACGCGTATAATTTGACCTAAACCAGCTTTTCATATTGTTCCTCTAAAATGCGCCTGGTGAACTAAATGACATAAAATGCACAATTATATTGAAATCATTTCTCTCATGGAGAAGCTTACCGTATATGTAAATGTTACTTACAAAAGGAAGGTGCATATTCGTACAAAGATTTTATTTCTTTCATTATATTTCTTTAATTCCAGTACTTGGTAGTATATTGATTTTAATAGATATTCTATCATTAAACTGCTGTTCTTGTCTCTTTTCGGGGGTGTTTTATCTGGAGAGAAAACGTGTGTTAACAGAGAGATTCTCACGCTCACGTGCTGTTAAAACGCCTTTTTATATATGCGCGTTCCGTGGCAAAGCGTAAACGCAATACGGCCCCGAAACGGGAATTTCAAAAAGAGATGACGTAAACGTGAAAAAATAACGCAAACACCCGCGCATTTCATGGAAATTTAATGACGTTTCGTGATAAGATATTCGTTTATTAGTTTTTACGTGTGTTATGCTTAAATAGAGTTAGCGCATGTTCATTTCGTGATATTACATCTTCAGAATCCCTCGGGAATCGTTGGTACGCTCGCCCTACCGGGCTCGGGCACCAACCAATCCCTCGGAATTCTGAAGATGATTTAACACGAAATAACATGCAATATCCCTACAATATGAGATATATACATATGCATTATTCATTTACGATCCTAGTATTTTTCCCTAAACATACAATATCTTTGACTTTAGCAACACAATCCACAAAACGTGTACTGTAAATCATCATTTTTTTTTAGCTGGAGCAAAGTTTAAATATAAATGTTGTTGCTGTCTGAAATGCATAATTCGCATTATAATCCTAACAAATAATTGCAACATTTTTCTATTATTAATACGTAGGAAGTGCGATTTATAAAATCAACTTTTGACCGTTGACCTGTAGGACCTTGAAATAACCCCTGGAATGCGACAATATCAAAACATTACAACAGCTGACCCATATACAAAGATAAGCACAACACACTTTGCCATAATAAGTCACAATTCGGGATATTAAGGCAGACTCTATTAAATATGTCAATAAACACAGAAATACTATTTCATGATAATTTTATCAATCGTATTAAATATATAAAGGCATAGAAACAAAATGTTGAAATCAATATGGGGTGGGGGGAGTAAATGAAAATGACCCGAGTGCACATCGGCATCATTTATTTGTGAATGCATTCATTTTAACTTTGACCTCATTATACAGTAATGAGAAACCCGCTTTTAATTTCTAGTTTGATGCTAAGGGCCACTTTCACACTAATATCCAAGCAATCACAAAGAATGTCATCTGAAGTCACATTATCCTCAGATATTGGCACACTAAAGGAAAAAGCAAGATTCAATTTTGGTCTAAATTACTGTCTGTTATCATTAGACATCTGGTTGAGTGTATCGATATTAAATGTTGTCTCCACATTTTACAGACTATATGAAAACATGTGGCTATATTCTGCTGGAACAAGAATACATTCGCACGACTCCAGTTATACTGCAGATCATTACATTCTGATTTGATCTAATTGATAATAAGTTTCCGCCTTTTCAAAAACGGTAGAAGACAGAACATGTAATAACATAAAACCAAAATGAAGACAAATGAATATATCTGTGAAGATAATCCTCCTCCTATTCCATAATATATACTAATATAGTACGCCATACAGTCAACGTTTCTCCAATTAGATCAAATTTGTCTAGAATCGAAGATGCTTTATGTCACAACCACACAGCTTGTAGGCTTTCTAGGGAGAGAATTTGACAGTGATTTAAATAATGTCCAGGCTGTCAATCGAGCTAAAATATAAACAAAAATGACCTGAAAACAATTCTTGGAGGGCTCCTCATTTTTAAGATTTTCAATGTTACAGTCTAGTACATTATAAATTAGTTCTCTTGTTATTATTGTTGTTATATGTGTATTCGCAAGTATTATAGAAATTAAGTACACCGATACATTTTCTAATCTGTACAGTTTGGCTAGAGTTTCGTTAAGACATCTGAAGCTGTAAGAAGATTAGAACAATAAATTATCAAATTCGAATGACTTTCACGTGCCATTGACGTAAATGATGACAAATGATGAAAATTTGTATACACAAAAATCTAAACTACCTTGCTTACATTACGCCGAACTGATAAATTTTGGAAATCTGTCTTTGCAATAACGTTTTAAGGGATTTACTCTTAATTGTCAGGTTATGTCTATTTAAACCGCACACTAGTCAGTTTTCAAATTAGTTCCAGTGTTTGAAGTATTATTTTCTGGTAGACAGAACATGTGTGACAACTTGTTACCTACGTATATTAGTAACTGCATGAAAATGTACATGTTTTCAATGAAAGTAGAACAAAATTACAGCTTTTGGAATGTTGCGTTTAATTTATTGGATTGAGTTTTAGTTTTAAAGGCACATTCAGTCGAAACGATTTTTTTCAGTAATTACAATCTTGATCATGTAAGTAGTATAGGAATATGATGTTTTTGAAACAGTATAACCTCATTTGACCTTTTGACCCTTGGTCAGGACTGGTCAATGCCGGACAATTTAAAATCCACAGGTTTTAAACCCAGCAATTAACCCAACCCTAAACTTATAATACTAACTCGCGAAGCTAAAACCTTCGGGGTCTTTGACCCAGTCAGACCTACAGTCTTCGGTTGCACTCGGTACACTTGTACCCTCAAAATCTAACGACACCGGTGTCGTTTTCTTTAACAAGTTTATCAATCAATATCGTTTGTAAAGCGACACCGGTGTCGTTCTATTGGTATTTATTTTCATTCATAAAACCGATATGTTTACATTTGTAGTACAATTCGTTTAAACTTCCTTGTGATCGATTTACGTTTTACAGCTGATTTAATATAAGTGTCAAAGGTAAATTAAGTGCATTTTTTAAAAATGATAATGCGGGAAACCACAAATTCAACCAATCAAAAGCCTGCCATTTTTCTGCCAAGTTGGCAGACACTGCCACATTCCTGCCACTTGGCAGACTTTTGGCAAAACTTTGGCAGATTATTTTTATTAATAAAATGTAATGTATTTGATCTTATTTTCAATTAGTAAGTATATTATTAGGGTACACATAGTAATTAAAACTTTAATTAAACTTTTAATCCAAAAGTTTGTTTCCATCATAAGATACAGGTTCATCCGATATGTAGAATCTGATGTAACTACCCATCAAAAGCATAAATGTTACTTCTGTAGATGCTGAATCGTTATAAGGATGAATATCAAACATTGTCCCTTGTTTTAGATAAATTTTAATTTTTTTCTTATACATAGATATTAACTTATCAGTGTCAAAGTCCTCAGCTGCCTCAGCTGTTATATTTACATTATCAAATATATCAAAAAATAAAGCATCATCCTGAGGCCTATAATTCCGCCACCTAAATATAAAATGTGATATTGGGCTTTTAGTCGGTTTATCCGGTTCACCTAAAGAGCCCGCACCCTTTAATAAAATCTTGATATCTATTATATAAGTTCCGGTTTTTCTGACTATAAACACACCACTCAAAATCATATCTAGTACATCTATTTTATATTTTTGGTCTATGAGTATAAAATCTTTATAATCTACGATAATTCCAGGTCTTATTTCAAATATATTTAAATAGTTCAGATCGGCCATATTTTATATGTTGAATATATCCAGGCACCACGACGGTCAAAATACTTTTTCATTTGTATGTAATCAAAAGTATGATTATAATAGTATTCAAAGAGAAACACTTCACGTCCCACTTCCTCCAGCCTTTTTTCTATTTTCCTGTCTTTCTTTTTAAGTTTAAGAATTATTTCAGCCAAATCATCAAGTCGTTTTGTTGTAGCAACTTCAGAAGCAGATAAACTATCAACAGTATTCTTTGTTCTAGCTAATTGTGTTTCTTGTTTTAAGAAAACATTTTTTACTTTTGTAATTTCTTCAGCATTAGTGGTAATTTCTTCGACATTAGCGGTTATTGCTTTAGTATTAGCAGTAATTACTTGGGTATTAGCAGTGATTGATTCCCCTTGTTTAGCTGATATTTAAACAGAGTCCAAATCATTTTTTATTTTTTTAAATTTTATCATTAAATTTATCTTTAAATTATTAATATCTTTTTGAAAAAAAAACCTTTAAGTTTACTTAACTTTTTCGTTTTTTATATTGTGACGTGTATCACATTATTAATCATTTTTTTACAAGTTGTTTCTTCAAATTTTCTAGCTGTCTTAATTATTTTAATTGTTCGTATTAATAAAAAATTAATTTTCCTGTTTAACTGATTTTTCAAACTACAAAGGCCAGTTCATTTTTAGTTCTTCAACTTTGCATGAAGCTGGTATATCTTCTTGAAATTTTTTTTTTAAATTTTACAAAGGGTCTGCATACTTTTAAATTGTGACGGTTGCAAAAATAAATAAAATTTCGAATTTTTTTTTTAAAATTCATCTTTTTTAGAATTTAGTCTTTTTTAAAGTCCTCAATCTGTGTCTGACATCCCCCTCTTTGTGAAGGCCTTTTCCCAATTGACTTATTTCTGCAAGTTTTTTTAAAATTAATTTAAAAATCTTTTTGTTATTTCTTTTCAGTATTTTTTTTTTATTTCTTTCTGATTTCTAACGGGATACATTTTTTGAAAACATTTTCTCAGCTTCAATAATCTTGTCTTTTGTTCTTCATGTTTAATTACTATCTTTTAATTCTTGAATTTTGGGGGAATAAAATTTTTTTTAAATTAAACTCAAAAAATTTTTCTTTTAGTTATCATTGCAAATCAGTTTTTCTCTTAAGTTTTTTAAATAGAATCAACCATAGTTTTTCATTTTTTTTCAATTTTCCTTTGTAATTTAAAACTTTTAAAAAGAATTTTTTTAAAAAATTTTTTTGTTAATTCTTCAATATTCTTTATTCTGCTTCTGTGTTTTTTATACTTTTGAATTTCAAGTTTATAGTCATCTTTTTCACTTTAAATTTTTCTATAAAAAAAACCGTCTTGGAATACTGGTGGTTTATCTGGTTTTCCTGGGTTTGATTTTTTTAATACCTCCCATATCTAATGCTCTTTTCTTTGTTTTTCAAGTTCCTTATTTTGTAAAGATATTTCCATGCCCCTTTTTAAGCTTTTGCATTGTTTTTTAGTAGCAAATCACTTAAATAAATATAAAATTTTTTAATTTTTTTATACTTTCAGGGTTACTTTGTTTATATTATTAAAAAAATCCCCTTATTAATTTTTTATTTACCAGTAAAATTTTTTTCTTAAAAAAAATTCCCTTTGGTTTTTTCAATATATAAAAATCATATTTTGATTTGTTTTTCATTACAAAAGAGTTTGGGTTAATTTTTGTTCATTACAAATCATATATTTTCTCGTTTACCTGGACTTTCAAATAAAAAATTTTTTTTGGTGAACAGTTTTTAATTTTGAATATCTTTTGGGGTTTTATAGTAAGACTGGGGTTAATAATAACACAAAGTTTTTTTTTGACGTCCTTGAATAAAGATTTTTTTATTTTTTTTTGAAATTTTTTTTTTCACATACAAAATCATCAAATATTACTACTTTTTTTTTTCTGATTTAAGATTCTCACAAGGTTCAAATTTGGTTGGGATAGCTGAATATTTAAGTATTTCATTTGGTCTACTTTAATTTTTTTTGCAATTTGGTTAAGTGTTAATTAATCTTGATATTTTGATTGTTTTAGGGGTTTTAGATACAATATAATTTTTCAAATTTTTAAGAGGTTTTCGAAGTATTGCTTTTTGATTTGTTTTTCCAGATCCCCGAAGATCCCCATATTAACATTCAAAAAAAAAGGGAAATTTTATAAAAGGAAAATTGTTTTTAAAATTATTTTGGATTTATCACTTTTTTTATATAATTTGGAATTTCCATTTATATAATTTACATTATTTTACATTATTTTACAAAAAACTTACAAAAATTTTACATTTCTTACATTATTATATAAAGAATCCCAAAACTTTAATAAAATAAGAATAAGAAAAACTTAGTGGGGCCCAAAAGAGGAGCTCTTAGAGAAGAAATTGAGAAAAAAAAAAAAAAAAGAAAGCTACAAATCGGGATTGTTAATGAAATTTTTTAAACCCAAATTTCTGAAAAAAAAAAAGCAAGTCAAAAAGAACAATTTTCAAGTCAGTTAAAAAACTTTTTCCTGGAAAAAATTAAAGGGCAAATTAGCGTACTTCCAAAAAAAATTTTATAGAAATCTGACACAAAGGGATTTTAAATTTTAAAAATAAAGGGGGAATGCAAGAAGAATCTAAAAAACAACAAGCTTTTTAAAAACCGGCCCTTAACATCAAAGATTGGGGAGATGAACCAGCGGATGGGTTCCTCAAAATAACTTTTTAAAAGGGGGGGGAAGAAGAAGGAAAAAAAAGATGGGAATAATGAAAAAATTAAAGAAATTTTTCCCGAAATTTTTGGACAAGACCGGAAAAAAAGGAAATACCTACAGTAGATTTTTTGGCTTTCTGGTAAAAAATGTTTTTTAGAAGAATATAAATATTTTTCAAAAACCGTGAAATGTTTGCTTTTTTTAAATAAATATTTGTGTTACAAAAAGGAAAAAATTTAAATTAATTTTAATTTTTAAAAAAAAAATTAAATTTAATAATGACAAAAAATTAAAAATAAAAAAACAAAAAAAAAAAAAATTTTTAAAAAATACAATTATAAAAAAAACCTTTAAAAATTTCAGGGCCCAAATTTGGAAAAATAAAAAACAAAAAATTTTTTAAAATTTCCCCAAAAAAAATTTAGGTTTTTTTTAAATTTAAATTAAAAAAATTTTTGGTAAAAAAATTTAAAATTTGTAAAAGAATAATAAAGGGAATTTTTTAACCTAAAGTAGTGATGTTTTAATTTGTTTGTTTAAAAAAGTTTTAACAATAATAAAAGCATTTAAAAAATTCAAGAAAAAAATATTTAAAGAATTAAAAAGAAAAAAATCAGGATTACCTATCAATAAAAGATTATGAATTTAAAAAGTAATTAGGGGTCAAGGTTTATGACATTTGTCCATGTAATCCAGAAGAAATTGTTAATGAGTGGAGATAATTTTGTGTTCGATTGATGCAGGAAATAATAATGAAGAACTAAAAAACTGTAGGAATTAGAATAATTGATGACTATTAAAAATGAAAAAATGTTACCATCCAAACAACATGAAAAGTTATATAAAAATTATTTTTCTTGAATTTAGATTTTATTAAAGTTTTAATACTTTAGTTTTTAATTATATATTAAATGGAACAAAAAATAGTATTAATCTGAAACAGTTAAAGATAATAAAAATAAACGAGTGATTTCACAATCAATTTATCTATCTTTAATTTAGATAAAAATAAAACTTATGTTGTTGGTTTTGGATAGTAAATTAACACCTATGACCTACTCTTGCCAATAATATTAGTGAGAATATGATAATAAAATTCGTTATAATAATGGTAAGGATTGGAAAGATATCATATTTACAAATGGTTCTTACAGTTACACAGATATTAATAATTAATTAGGGAAACATTAATAAGTAAGGAGATGTTATGAATTGATAAATCAGAAATTGCTCCAATATTGGAATTTGATTTAAGTAGTTTAAGATTTTTGATTTCAATACAGATACTTTAAGTTGATTGGAAACATCAAATTTTCATACATGCCTTGGATTTGAGAAAAACCCAAATGGAAAATACTGAATGGGGAACTACAACACCAAAATAACTAACTCTGTGATACAATTACATTCATTGTGATCTTATTGATAATTCCCACTTGTTGAAGGTAATTTCATGATATTATCTATCTTTCATACTGCAGATTTAACAAGAGCTTATCCTTTTTACAGAAGAACCACAAAGAGTTGATATTCTGAAATTAATAATATATTATAAATACAATTAGAATATATATTACAGATGTATTTTGGTAGAATATATTAATTATTAATGAGGTAGCAACAAGTTTTACAACTAATTTTTAAAGAAATTAATTAAACTAAAGTTTTAAAACTTTAATTAAAACTTTTTAGTTAAATTTTAGTTTAAATAATGTACAAAAAAGTTATGACAAAAATAAGCATATTTATTTTATGTTGATGGCGCACACAGGAAAAGAAATCAAACATGGAATACCTGTGGTCTCCGGAGAAATCCATCTTCTGGTACGGTATATTTGACACTTTAACGAAATTGTTTTCAAGCGGAGTTGCATCTTCAATTTAGCACAGCTGAAAAAAAGCTTTGGAACAGCAGGAAAAGCAGCACTTGAAAGTGAAAACAAAAAGGTTGGAACAGAAGTTGGAAATTTAGCTGCAGCTAAAATTGGTTGAAACATTAAAAAAGAAACCTGGTCCAGCAGTTGGTAATTTAAATGCCAAGGAATTACAAGAAAAGAATAATAGCTAAAAAAAGTAAGGAGAGGATATTCAATGAGAAAAAATAGAATATTTGTCAGGATCTGGAACTTCAGCCCAACAAAAACGTATTAACAGATTAATTTATAAAAAATAAAATAAAAACGCTAAAGTTTAAACTTTAATAAAAAATAAATAAAAAATAAAATAATAATATAAATATACATTTGAAACAAAACAATATTCGAAAGATATGAATTAACTCCCTATTCAATTTAGAATACAGCTATTAAAATATCTGTCCCTGGGAAATAATGTTAAGCAACAAAAAAAACGGATATCACTTTACAATTAAAGATAGAATTCATATTTTGATTGGTTTAATGGTTATTTTCAAGTAAGTTTTAAAGTAAATTAAACTGCTGATGGTGCTGAGTATGATGGAGCCCACATTGCTCCTAATTAATAAAATGGCACTTCATTAATTGATCAGTTAGTGGTTAAAACAAAATGAACAAAATTGTTTTATGATTGTAATAATTTTATACAAAGTAATAAATGTAATAAAAATTTAGTGAACTAATCTGAAGATTATGCAAAATCAACTGAACAAATGAATTTATATTTATTTAATACTACTGCGTACTGCAGGCCGCTGATAATACTTCGGGGTTTTGCTATTTAGAAAGGATTTAATCAAGAAAAAAATGAGTAAATGCCTAAAATTCCCATTATAATAATTAATTCATTATTTCCGTTTTTAGAAACTATATTTTACCTCCAAGTCAAATTACAAAATAACACTGCAGCTCTGACAGATGATGGATGAATTAATTTTTAGAGCTATGCTACTGATCCAGGTAGAGTAAATTGTAACAAAATTAATTCTATGGGTCCACGTTGGTTTTTAATGAATTTGGACTTAATCTAATTTCTGAAAGATTTACAAATGTGGACGAGCAAGAAGGTCATACCTTAGGGAAATGATGACGCAAATCACTTCTACACAACAGATTAATACAACTTTTAGAATAACGGCTGATGTAACAAAACCCAACATGTCTTTGTTTATTTACAACGACCTGATAAAAGTACTAATCAAGAAATGAATCCACATATATTAGATACATTTAAAGTTAATGCAGCAGGTGATGCTTGTACTTTGAGTTCTTGTCGTCTTGAAGTTTGGTATTGGTGATTTTTTATCCAGAAACAGAATACACAAGATATCTCAAGAATAATGATGATGTAATTAATTATTTATTAATAAACAAAATATAAAGAATACTGGAAGTCTGCTAAATAGATCAAACTTAAATAGTTTGTATGGATTTTGTTCATTTTAACATGGAAAATAAAACAGGAAGTATCAACAGAAGAATCCAAGCAGATTACATTAAACAATTAAGTTAACTACACTTCCCCGCTGCAAAATATCGTATTTACGCAATTTGTCTTTAATATGAGGAAACATGTGAAAGAAATACTATTGGGAAATGAACTTGTTATTGTTTAAATAAAATAAATATAATTATATATAATGACATCTAAATAATAATGAATATAAAATTAACCTTACAGCTGGACGAAAGAAAAATTTAGCCAAGCTTATAATAATAAAATTTCCACATACTTTTTAGATTAAAACATGAACAATTACGTGAAACTTCTCCTTTACTCTAATTAATCCAAAACACAAATTATAATCAAATTAAACGAAAGCTGTTGCAAATAATAAGGGATTAGAAATGGTTACAATATCAAAAAAACAATGTCCAGTCAAGGTCCAAATGGTGGAATTTTAGGACTTTAGCTGGTTTGTAGGAAAAACATATTTCTTCCAATGGCAGCAAATAGCTCCAAAAATATTAGCCCCTCCTAGCATTGTGCTTTGTCTGGACCTGGCCAGTACTCGGTGTTAGTAAAATACTTGGAAATGGTATTATTTCAGATCTAATTGATACAGAAATATGAATATCACCATATCTTACACTAATCAAAGAAAACAATTAGTAGTGATCTGAGTGATTAAAGTAAACACAAAAACAAAGTACAAGACGTGGGTTTTTAGGTATGTTGGCTGCTATCAAGTAATACCTATGATTACATCTTGTTGAGTGAAAAGGACTACAGATTGATTCACAACGAAGACCTTACAGACGAATTCTATAGTAATAAAAATAAAATTTATAACAAACCAATAATCTAACTTTGAAATTTGAAACAATGGGTAAAACAATTAAAAATTAAAAACTTTAGGGGTGTGTTTAGAGAAATATTTTACTAAAATTAAAAGTAAAGGAGAGTGTGATTTATAAATATGGACGACTCTGTTGGTCCTGAACACATTGTTTGTTACTTTAAATAATATGTATTTTCGATAAAACTAAAAGTTTTCTGAAAAGTGCTTTTGTACTTTGAATCCATTAGGACTTCCGCCATAAAAGAAGTAATTAAATATATACCAAATGTAAAATACAACAATGTTTCATATCAAGACAAAACAAGTATCTTTGCGAGATATTAATTTTTTATTTTTTCAATTAAAAGTTACAAGATAAAGTACCGTTGTAAATATTTTATTGTATAAAATACTAAAAATGCATAATCAAAGAGTAAATGAACAAACTATTATAAATTACTTTAAACCAATAGGACATGTAAATTAAACTTATAAAACCTGTGTTTTTATTTAACTGGAATAATTAATATAATGGGAATAGTCAATAATAAAAATGAAAAAGTAAAATAAAATAGAAAAACAAATAGAAAGGCAATTAATAGAAAACCTCCATTGTTTTTAACAAGTTATACCCAAAGATACCGATGGTGGATTATTTCAATGGAAACGGTAAATGCTAGACTGTTTAGTTCAAAATGGAATAAGGTACCATTAAACAAAATGCATCTTAATTATTCTGTTGATGCACATTAAATTAGATAAAGGAGAAGCTAAATTACAAATAAAAAATAAAGAAAATGTAATTCTTTCAAAGTTTACAATGCAAAAAATAAATAGAAAAATGAATCATTTCCTATTACTTATGCAAATTGAATTTAAAATAAATGATGTTATTTATATTAATTCTTTAAACGTTATGAAATATTCAGTTAACAATTTTATGGTCTATAATTTAAGTTTTAATTTAAGAGTTAATTTAAGAGTTAATTTAAGAGTTAATTTAAGAATAAGCTTATGTATCAAACCTTTATCAAGAAATATATCTTTTATCGTCATAACATGATAAAGATGTTTTATTTATAACATAACTGGAAAGATTGTGTTTTATCAGAACGAATAACTTTAAAGTGTGATTACTTTGGGTTTTGAAATAAACAAAGTATCTTTGTAATTTTTATGAACAATTGTTTTCTTAACAGACAATTTTTTTATAATTCCTTTACATTTTTTAAAACATTAACTTCAATTTTCTAATAAATAAGAATACATTTTACTTCTTAATCCGACAATTCAACAAAAGGAATGCCAGCAGCTCATCTTTAAATTTTCCAATTACTTTTTTTATTAATTGTCGAAAATAAAAATTTGAGTTTTATCGTAATCACTATTACAATAAATCCTTGTTCCTTATAAAAATCCACATATCATCTTAGGTTTTTTTATTTCATAACATAATGAATCAGTGTCAGTGAATAATTATTACAATTACGCCCTCGGACTTTTCCTAATGTAATTAATAATGAAAATCATACATTAAATATTTTGATAAATCTAAAATGCACATTCTAACATAACAAGGTCTGTTTAATAACAATCTTTCTTTTATTCTATGAATACCAAAAAGGGTTAGAGTTTAGAACATCGTTGAACTAACAATGAAGGTTTGGCTATGTATTTTAATAAAATATTTTCATCAAGTGTTTAATTTAATATTAACCCACTTGCGTAAATTCTCCACCGTCCTTACCGAATACAGAATTGTTCATTTAACTTAAAAAATCCTTATTCAAATGAATTTTTTTGCTTTAGGTAATCTTTTTTGAGTACAAAATCATATATTTTTTAACCAAGGACTTTCGTCAAAATTAATATTTTGTGTATTTTGTTACTTTTAACACCTAATTGTGTATATAGTTTCAAGATATATTAAAATGAAACTACCATAATTTTGTTTTTTCATTAAAGTTGGAACTATTTTTTTTTACATTACTTTATTCCTATTTCAAATTCCGTTTTAAATTTTTACTAAAATCAAAAGCCAATGATCTGTATTTTAATTTTTTCAAGGAGCTAAAGGATACTCGTTGTGGGTTTAGAAATTCTAATGGATATTCCAAGATCACATTCAACTATAAAAGTTACTTTTACCTTTTGCAATTAATCTATTCTTAAATTGTTTTTTCGGATAATAAATTGAAAGTTCCAGAGGGTAAAGGTTGACACATAGCCCAACCGTAAAGGTTATTGCGTCGAGGTACATAATGTATTTGCTGTCAATTTTAGGATTATAATCCTTCATAAATTTATTGTTGCTTTACTGTATCTGTTTGAAATATAACTTTATTCTCCTCTCAGTCCCTCTTCAATAAAAAGATACATATCAATATCAAGTTATTTAATCAAACTTAATTCCACCATTTTTACATGCATCCCCAAGCTACCCAGGGACTACTAAAATAATGACAAGGATCTAATTTGTAGTACTCAAAACCAGTTTTCTTAAAATTTTCGAATACATCAAGCTATCAGTAATACGTCAGTTTTAAATATAGATCATGATATTCACCCATTTGTTTTTTAATTTTAAATTTATTCCAAACATTTTTAGCATGTATTCATAATTCGTTTTGTCAGATTTGTGTTATCATTTAAAATTGAAAAAACTCTCTTAGAAGTAATACTGTATCTTAAATTTTTTAAATGAATCCATGTTAGGCAATGGATAAAACTTTTGGTCTTTAATCATTCAACCATTTTCACAATTAAATTCAGTTGATGTTGTATTTAAATTCTGGAATATTTTTTACTAGGTTATCCAATGATTGAGACTTAAATTGAAATGAATCAATAAAAACCGAAGTCGGAAATCATAATGCCATATAACTTTTCCATATTGTTAGGAATACATTAATTTCTATTTTAAATTTTCCCTATTTGGTTGCATAATAAAATAACCGTCATAACCTCTTAAAGTTATGAAAAATAACAGAATTTTATGTGTTAAGTTTAAAATTAATAGTACATTCTGAGTAAGCACTTCCTCAGAATTTTCCTGTTATATGACATGATCACGTACTGCACTTCACACTTCTATATATTCTTTTTTCACAGATTTGACAAAATTTTTGTTTTTAAAATTCATTTTCATCTTTTTTTTAGACATTCTGGAGTATTTTTTGTTAAAAGTTAACACTAAATATTTCTTTACAATATTCCTCTTCCTCAACATTTTTTCATAAACTTATAAACTGCATTAGGACCTCTATAGATTTGGGTTGGTTTAGTATATTTATCGTCATAGCAACAAACAACATTAAGCCGTAACCACAATCTATATGATTTTGATATGGTTCAGTAAATGAAGATTCAGTTGATGGTAAAGCAGTTTAAAACTTTTTTAGTTATTGATTCAAGAAATCTGCATAAATTACAAAGGGACTGCTAAACCTTTATGATAACTTTTAAATTGTACTTACTTCCTCTTTTGGCATATTTAACACCGGGGTACCATTAATAGTTAAACAAATTTGGTTATGTGTTCATTTAATATCTTTCTTGAGAAAAATGTTGCAGACAGCTATTACAGAAGTGTTTTTTATTTCTTGTTTAGTTTTGTTAAACATTAATCTATTAAAGTCTTTTAACCAAACATAATGTTGGACTGGGGTCTCTGGTGATTTACAGTCGTTCCATACTCTTATCTTTATTAATTAATAACATAACACAGGCGTTCTTGGTATTGATATTTTGATATTTACAATGGAAATAAATACTATTTTCATTCATAACCAAATATATTAAATGATATTTCATTTAAAACTTCAATTTTAGGTATTGATTTAATGTAACAGAAATTTAATTCCGTATAATCAAGAATCGTTTATATGTTTTTTAATAATTAACTCTTTGAGGTTTTTTTTCAACAGGAAATTTGTAACTAAATGACACCCCATCTGAAACATTTCGTTATCATCATTCTTATATTTTATTAATCCTTTCATTGGATTGTTGTAAATGGTTTTGGTAATTCTAAATAACTCGAAGCAGCCAATGACTATACTTATACAATTTATATAATGAGCATCAACTGACCTATCTCCACCCGCTTCCTTCGGAAATCCAATTACCAATTTTTTTTTTATTTTTCTAAAAACTGATGAAAAGTTTTTTTTTTCTTTTTTTAATAATTTCTAAAGCCTTTGATTGAAAAAACTATTTAATATTGTATCAGTTTTATCCATTTTTGAAAAAGTTAATTTTAAAACAAGTTTTTTTTTTAAACCTTTAAAAGTTTAAAGTTCAATTTAAGAAATTTCATAAGAGTGTTTTATTTTTAATTAATTGATTTTGGGATCGTCTTATGATTTTAAATTTTCAAATTTTTTTAAAATTTTTTTGTTTTGTAATCTCTCGATTTCCATCATTTTTATTTTTAAAAATAAATTCGTAAAGCAAAAAGGATTAAAAAAAAAAATTAAAAAAAAAAATTTAAAAAAAATAATAAAATAAATAAAGTTTTAAAATCTTTAAGAAAAATTAAAAATATTTAAACTTATATTTTTTTCCATTATTTTTGTATTCCACTTTTTACTGGGGTTTTTTTTCCCCCCTTTTGCGAATTGTTATTAACCCCAAATTTAATACCAAGGCTTTAGACCTGCATAATTGCTTTTTATTTTTTCTTTTTTGTTCACAGTCGGTTAAAATAACCTTTTTTAATTGTTTCAATATTTTTGGTCTGGGACAATCACATAATCTTTCAGCATTTTCTTCCCCAGTTAATGACAAACCGCGTTCCATTCAAAAAAATATTTTTTAAAAGAAAAGGATCATAACTTTTTGTAATTTATCAATGACATGATTTTTATTTTCATCGAAAACTATTTTGATCAATTTTGATTTAATAACATTTCTTCTTTTAAGAACTTTTTATATGATTTTTTGTCTGGATTTTTTTCTCCAAAAGTGCTAAAAATTTTTTGGAAAATCATTCTTTTACCTTTTTTCTTTCCCCATCTTTTTAAAAAATTTTTTATTTTATAAAAAAAAAATCTTTAAAAAAGCCCCTAAGAAATTTTTGATTTGAAAATTTTTTATATTATCAAATTCTTTTGATAAGTTTTTTAAAGTCTTTTTTTCAAATTGTTTTAACGTTAAAATTTTTAATCCCTTGAAACTTCTGTTAACCCTTCTTCGTGTAATTTGGGAGTTTTTTTTAAATAACTAAACCAACTTTTTTTTTTCTTTGTTCTGTTTCTTTTTTTAAGTTTTTAAAAAAATATTTTTGGATCGGTTTTTTTAAATAAACAAATCCATCAAAAGGGATTTTTTTTCCCTTTTGGGTTTTTTAATTGATCAGTTAAAAAAAGTTTTCTGCCCACTCGGGTCTTTAAACACCGTTGTGGATGTTGTTTTTAAAAACGTTACTGTTATTAAAAAACAACGTTCAGAACAGAAAAAAAACCATCAAACTGTTACGAAAAATAACTTTTTAATACTGTTTAAAGTTGTTAGCTAAAAGGAATAAATATTTGGGAAGGTTCTTGACAGAAAATTAAAAAGGTTTTAAGAATTTAATCGGGCCTAACTTTTTTTCGTGAATTGGTTCTGGAATTTTTAAAAAAGGTTATATTCTTTTAATTTCTAAAAAAACTTTTTCCTGAGCAAAATTTCCCAAACCGATAATTTTTTATTTAATAAAAATTATAAAAAAATTTTTTAAAAATCTTTAATAAATTTTTAATAACTTTTAAAAACCTTTTAATAAACCTTTTTTTTTTGCTTTTTTCCTTTGTTTTAAAATTCTTCATATCATTCAAAAGGTGGTTTATATTTTTTTTTCTTTCTGCTTTTCAAAGTATTGTAAAAAAATTCCCAAAAACTTTATTTGGGTCTTCTTTATTTCTTTTTCCATCCCGGGTTTTTTTATAAGTTGTTTTTTTTTGTGTGTTTTTTTTTAAAATAATTTTGTCGTCAAGTTTTATTTTTATAAATATGGTAATTACTGATGGAAAGCCCACACTGCTACAAATACGGAATAGCTGGAACAAATGCTATGCGCTGACAACCAAAAAAACCTGCTGTATTAAAAATCCAGTACTTACTCTTCCGCAAATTATAATTTTTCTGTAAGCAGCGCTGTTTTTTAAGTGAATAATTATTTATCTATTGTTTCTATTCCATTATTTTGAAATTAGATTTTTATTACTCATTTATATAATTAAACTTTTTATTTTCTAAATTAAATTTCTTCCAATTCACTAAATGGAACCCAACTGTTAAATTTTTCATTGTAACCTTTCCATTTTACTAAAGCTTGTTTTTTCTTATAGTCTCGTCTGATAACTTTTTCTATTCTAAAAACCTCTTGTGTAGTAGGTAAAAGTTCTTGTCCGTAAAATGAACCTTGAACTATTTCATCATTTAAATCTTTAATAGTGTATGTTCTGGGATTTGTATTATTAATTTTATAAATTATAAATATTTCCTCTGTCCAGTTTGGTGTATATCCTTTTTCGAAATGTCTTTTAAGTTTGCTTAAGCGAACTCGATCACCAATTTTAAATTTTGCTTTACTCTTTGGTATCTTTAAATTACCATATAAATTAAAGTAAACAGTACCTTTATTTAAGTTTTTACTAGCTTCAGTTGGTGTCATTTTTATACTAGAATGTTTTGTTTTGTTATATTTATCAACCATATCCTGCAAATTATCTAAATAAGTATAAGTATTATTTGCTGCAAAATATTTCCACATTATTCTTTTTAAAGTTCTATTAAATCTTTCAATTACTACAGCTTTGCCTTCATTAAATGTATGATACATATTAATCTTATTTTTATTCAAAAATGATTCAAACTTTTTATTATAAAATTCTTTTCCTTCATCCACCCATAAATTTATTGGTAATCGCCCTTTTAAAATTATTTTTTCAAATGCTTCAGTAACAGATTCTCCAGTTTTATTCTTTAATGGAATAACCCTAGCATATTTACTAAATATATCAATAACGGTTAACAAGTACTTTACTCCTTTATTGTATTTTGAAAAAGCTTGCATGTCAACTAAATCAGCTGACCAAGTATCATCAATGTCATTAACTATCATTTTTCGTTTCCTAAATTTTCTTTTAATTGGTTTGTGTAATTCTTCTGCTAATTCATCACTCCATGTGATTCCGGGGGTATACTCTACCCCCTTTTCCCGTTTTTTGACTTTCGTTTTTGTCTGGGCGTTAAGCCCATAGGGAACTGTTGTTCCTGTCCCAACCCAAGTTTGTATTTCGTTTTAATTACAGGTTTTACAACTAAATGTTTTGCAATCTTTTCTCCAAATGTTTTTGATTTAGTTTTATTTAAATTGGAAAGCATTTTTTTGTCGCATGTACCCTTTTTTACACCACTGTCATAACAAAAGTCATGGTCCATACATACTGCATCCAATTCGTTGACAGGAGGTCCGTTATCTAAAGGATTTCCTGGTAGTGTTAAACCTTTCTTAGGTAATAAAGGTAACATTGCTTTGTGAATATCTAAATTACCTGCTGTGATAGTACTTTTAACAAACTTTGATTTCATTTTTCCACAAGATGCGCAGGTAGCCATTAACATTCTTTTCCCATTTTTTGCTGTAACATAGTGAGGATTTATATTATCAGTAAATTTTCTTTCTTTCAAACAATATATTTTATTTTGTAAACTCATTATATTATATGTGTTTAAATTTAACTTTAAAACTTTTTAGTCGGTTTTTACTGGGTTTAAAACCTGTGGATTTTAAATTGTCCGGCATTGACCAGTCCTGACCAAGGGTCAAAAGGTCAAATGAGGTTATACTGTCTTCGCACAAACAATTACTTTACTACTTAAAATATTGACTTTCGCTTTGCAAGAATATTTCAAAACGTTACAAAATGGCTACCTTTATGAAAATGATCATTGAAATAATATCATTTAGACTCTTTGAATTTTTCTGTTCCTTCCTAGGATATAGATATGGGTACGGGTGTAGACAACATTGATGTGGATGAGAATGGAGACCTATGGATTGATTGCCATCTAATCACGTGGAAGATTGTTGACTTTTTAACTTGTTTGGTGCTACACCACCATCACAGGTGCAGGAATTTCTATAAAATTGCAGTAAACAAGAATTGTTCATGATCAACTGATATATAATGGCCAATTTGTTATGAAGTCTGTGTTTTAAGTTTTTCCAGCTCACAAATGTACACTGTATACGACTTAAAGTAAAGGGTAAATACAGGTAAAACAAACAAGCAAGTATTTTTTGCTCGTGCTTAAGCGAAAGGTCCTTCTTTAAATAAAATAATTTATGCGTTTCCATGTAATCATACGAATAAAGGTTTCTTTTTATCAAAGTAGCTAGTTACTTGTGTATAAAGATAAATCAATAATGACAAGACTCATTCGACTATTTCAGGTGATAAGAGTTAAGATTAGAGACCATACCGTTGACGATGTAGAAGAAATTTATAGTGATGATGGTCAGGAGTGTTCTGGGTTCACTGTTGCGAGCTATCAAAGAAAAAAGCTTGTCATCGGAACAGTCTTCAAGCAGACAGTCGTCTGCGATGTCAAATATCTAACAAACTAAATAAAGTTCCTTTATCTTATTGCATGTGTATATCTAACATAAAAAGATGTTCTTTCTGAACTTCAGTTATTTAGATATATCCAAAGTTATGCACAATAAAAGTCCATATGAAATGAGCAAAGATGTATTTAAGATGCTTTCACGTGAAGAATAAAAGTGTAACATATTCTTTAACAAGTTTTCTTCTTTTTTTTTCACTCTACTTGCGGATTTCAATAATTTTGTACACATGCATTTATTACGCCAATACATTAATAATAAGTTTAATTAATAAGTTTGTGCCATATTTGGTAGAAAGCGTGCTTCAAATTTCGTTGTCATATCTGTATCTGTAACAGAATGTTAGAGTTTTCTCATTTTTATTGTCGGAGTAATTGGAAAAATATTTTCTTTTGGGTTTGATGGGGATGGAGTTTGGTATATACTAAAGGAATAGGCTTAAGTTTTTGTAAGGTCCAAGAAATGCATTAACGTAAATCTTCATTATACATGTCGTGAATTGCCAACCGTGATCTTCAAATAGTAGCCTGTGTAGCAAACATGATGTTTAAACTAAAGTACAACTTCAAGTAGTTTTTCCATGATAATTTTGTGTTTTATTTATACATTTAATTGATTGATCTAGTGCTTGATTGCCTGAAATGTAACATTGTTCTTGGGAAAACTCTAACATTCTCTTACAAACCACGAATTTTCTAGGAATACCTTCAGTTGAAATGTAAATTTAGTTTTACACAAAGTATGTGATAAATCATGAATATCAAGGATCTAAGGGTGGCGCTAAAGCTTCATTAAATGAAGCATAGCTTTTTGAAGTATGTGATAAATCATGAATATCAAGTATCTAAGGGTGGCGCTAAAACTTCCTTAAATGAAACATAGCTTTTTGATGTATGTGATAAATCATGAATATCAAGGATCTAAGGGTGGCGCTAAAACTTCATTAAATGAAACATAGCTTTTTGAAGTATGTGATAAATCATGAATATCAAGGATCTAAGGGTGGCGCTAAAACTTCATTAAATGAAACATAGCTTTTTGAAGTATGTGATAATAATGAATATCAAGTATCTAAGGGTGGAGCTAAAACTTTATTAAATGAAACATAGCTTTTTGAAGTATGTGATAAATCATGAATATCAAGTATCTAAGGGTGGCGCTAAAACTTTATTAAATGAAACATAGCTTTTTGAAGTATGTGATAAATCATGAATATCAAGTATCTAAGGGTGGCGCTAAAACTTCATTAAATGAAACATAGCTTTTTGAAGTATGTGATAAATCATTAGCATCAAGTATCTAAGGGCGGCGCTAAAACTTTATTAAACGAAACATAGCTTTTTGAAGTATGTGATAAATCATGAATATCAAGTATCTAAGGGTGGCGCTAAAACTTCATTAAATGAAACATAGCTTTTTGAAATTTTAGTTTTGATATACAGAGTTGAGTGTTTTCTTGGGTATTCTGGTAAAGAAATTTTGTTATTGTTCAATATTTGTTTATCTGGAAAAGCGGTATACTACCCTTCAGCTGTCACATGGTATGTAAGGATCTAACCATAGGAGATAGATCTTATACTTCAAAACTAACACACAAACTGATTAGATCTATTTTAAACACAATATTAATGTAAAACAGGTGAGAAATATAAGTGACCCTTTTGTCAAAAGGTGTTTCGTTATAATACTTCAGTTCTGGACCCCTGTTTACACAAGCATGTAAGATACAGTGGGCGGATGCTTTGAACACACTTTTAAGTTTTCTGATGTAAACATTTTATATCTTGATGGATCCTCAGGAAATAAATATTCAGGAACCAGACACCTTGGTAGATAAATAGCAACTTTGCGATGAAGAGAATGTTTCTCTAACGGATGTCAAATAAAACATTTCATAAATCTGGCCATTCAAACAACCCACTGATAAGCGTATATAATTATTTCCGGCAGTCATTTTCATATTCAAACAGGAACGATAGCTAAAATGCACATGTAATATCGGAACAGTTTACTGGGAGAGGCAACGAAAATGGATACAAAACAAAATATGTCAGCTTTTCTTGAATGAATACATTCGCAAGAAGTAATGAAAAGTCTAACACCCCTTACGCATTCTAGAACCAATTTAAGCAAAACTATAAATGCACATTAAATTGATCCAATAAGTTAGGTCACCTCACAAATTATATAAAATAATATATAAATTTACATATTATACATGCAATATATATGTAGCTCTTTAAAAAATGTCAGTTTTATATAGAATATAATCATAGGGAATACTGTTTATTGTAGTGTGACCTATAATAAAATGAGAAGTTTTCGTCAGAGATTTATATTCGATATATTCGCTAATTGTCCATATATGCGTGAAAATAAAAACTCACGAAATTGCTATTATTGTTGAAGATATTAACACTACTCTAACAGTTTACATCAAGAACACCACCTAAACATTCTTCCATGTAAACATTCTACCACCTGAACATTCTTCCATGTGAACATTCTACCACCTGAACATTCTTCCATGTGAACATTCTACCACATGAACCAATTCGAATTTAAGAAATAGCTAATATGTTTGCCTTGTGAAAATATTTGATTAACGGTATTATATTATATTCAATGAATTAGTTTATAACATATGCAGCAAAATATATTATGTGATATATGACAAGCAACTCAACATACTAGTAGTCCAGATTTGCAAATATATTTTCGTATAAGTGTCTATAATATGTTGATTTTGTTTAAAAGCCCTTTCAATACATTGTAGTGATGTTACCAAATTCACCAAAATCTTTATTTTTGATGAACTGGGTTGGATATGACAAATGAATGATACACAATCAAATAATGCCAAATAACGATGTTTTCTTTAACGCTGTACCTTATAAACTGGTTCTTATTACGTGTTGTGTTTTTTAAGAAAGAGACTGAATCTGACAAATTGTTCTTTCAGATGGGAATAGGCGTATATAAAAATATATCACAGTACTATATTTGCTACAACGAAAGAACAAAATCTCTTAGCAAGATAGAAGTAGTTTTAATGGGTGAACGTTATATAGGGTAAATTTCAGGTTATAGAAAAAACAGGTGTTATATCTTGATTAACGTTGCTTGGAAACATGTGAAAATGGATACAGTTTACATGTAGAATCTGTGGCAGATTTACATTACTCTTTTATCTAGACCTTAACATTTACGCCACTTCTGATAAAAAAACTCTTTTTATTAACAGTATTTATATACAAATGTCATGAAAATGGCAAGAAGCATATGGAACCTTATCTGAGGTCAACAGTTCTGAGAAGAACAGCGGTATTATTTGAAGGCAAAATGCATTCATCGCCTAGGGTTTTCAGATCAAAACGAATTACACATTTTTCTAGTCGTTGTTTTACGCTATGGAAGGTCCAATTTAAAAATTTCTAACACTTACTGTAATATACTTTTTGATATTGTTTTATTTTCAAGGTGCATCTGCTTTTTACACTCTAGTATGACATACGGGAAATACTGCATACAATGCATATTCTGTTTTTTTACAATTATATGGTATACATTGTTTAAATGCGATTAAGGGACGATACGGCAGATGCAAAGTCAAATGGAAAAGCAATTATCATATACGTTCATCATAGTTTCCCCATCGTCAGAAAAACTTTTGTTTACATAAAAGATAATTTTGAAATACAAATTTATCACAAAAGGATCTGCACAGTCTTCTTTTATGAGTTTCAATGTGGTGATATATCGTTGCGTATATGAAAAACTACAAAACCGGCTTGGTGGCCTTTTGTTGATTTGCATTTGTTGTATTGCCTTTTGCTTTGTTGGGTCTGATAAAATGAATATTTCCAATTTTACATTTTTACATCTGACGTTCATTTCGTATGAACAGCAAAAGGAAAGGGCCGAAAGTTACATCATCGCTGCTTAGTGATAACCTCCCGGTGTTTTTACGACGTCCGCGTATAGTCAAAAGAACGTTCCTCAGACGACATCGCAGTTGTTCCGTCTGGTGAACGATCGCCGGGAAGTTGATTTTAATGCTCAATACTACAAATCAATGCAATTCATAATATTATATAGTTTACAAATGGAAAAAAAATATAAATGTAATTATAAGAAATTAAACTTGCCGATCCTATTAAACTTGCCGATCCTTTCCCTTTTTTGCCGATCCTATTAAATTGCTGATTATATTCGTCGTTCATTTCCGCATGAACACCGAAAAAAATCATTTCATTTTTTAATTTAAAATTACTGTTATTTTTTACATTTCAAAATCTTTAAAAACCAATTTTAAAAGTGTTTAATTATCTGCTTACACTATCATAATTAATGTGTTATTTTTTATAGTAAAAAACCTTATTGATAATTTCCGTATGTATCAGTGAGGTAACAAACTTTACATTTGAACTCGCTTTGTTTTCTGTCGTCTTAGATCGTTTCCCAAGATTAAGTTAGTCTTTGTTTGCGTCATTACTTTTAAAAAGTTAAAATACGTCGTCCGAGTATTCGTCTTCAACATCAGTTTTTCGTATCAAATGTTTTTAGATCTACACTGTAATCTGAAATCCCCAAAGACTTATCCTATATGAAGTTTCGATACATTATCAGGTATTGATCAGAGGCCCAACTCTCACTAATCTTGATAAGGAAAGATATAATGTAAACCCTTTAGGATATATTTTTCAATTATTAATATTTTTTGTTCACTTTTTGGGCAATTAGTTGTTAGCATTCGTGGATGCAACAGTATAGGTACAAAGGGACTCATCTTTAAGATACCTCTTGAGATTATAATTAAATTTAAAAATTTGGAAACTTCTGAAAGCCCGAAATTATTAGATAACAAGTAATGACACAGAAAAAAATAGATCTACTAAACGATCTAAATTTAAGAAGCATTGAAAAAAACCCGTTCTTCATATCACATCATACCGAAATAAATCTAAAAGATAAAGAAATCTGTTAACAGGTATTTCAAGAGGAAATGAATCTCAAACACAAAAATCTGCCAGACTGTTCGTAAAGGGGAACAATAAGTGTATTCATGAATCTGTTTGCCGTAAATTTTCATTCTGCCGTATTAGCATTTTCCGAAGACACATTTTTTTCACGGATACCTACCATTTCATTTTAAAAAAGGGGGGCTCGCGAGTCTTTTTGGGAACCGAAATACCACCCGGTGAAAGGCACAACAATGTAAAAGAAAGCAATCCTCCCTTATTTTGTAAAACACAGGATTTTCTTGCCGTAATACCCTCCAAGAATTTTCAGTTTTTTCAGGGTTGGAACGACCTTTGCAAAAACTGCTCAGAATTCAGAAAATCATTGCCTTACGTTTAAAGCCCACTATTTTTGCTTGAGCCTCGTAAAAATTATTAAAATCGGCGAAAAAATGAAATACTACGGTTTTTAAGTTCCTGAATCAAACGGATTTTTTTATTAATTTTCTTCCGTAATACCCGAAAATGACGTCACAAACCACGGGGTATGTACACACTGTTAAATATCTTAATATTTCATCACATGACCATAATTTTAAAAAGCATAACCACATGCTACGCCTGTCTATCTAAAAGTGACAACAAAATTAATTAAAGGGAAACAGGCGGATGGTGCGTGACAGATTACTAGCGTTTAAAACAATATCAAGCAACACAAAAACAACTTCTAATATTTTAGATTGTTTTAGATTTTTAAATTTTCAAACAGAAATGATATAAGTATATATTATCAACGAAAGTTGCATTTTTTAAACCTTTTTGTAATACCGATTTATGTGAAAATGTTATCATATGCAAAGAAAAGTTCCAGTTTCTGAAAGTTTGAAATCCCTTTTTAAATGGAATCAAGTTAATTCTTCTATATAGCAGGGGTCCTCGCCGTTATGTGTTACTTAATAGTTACGATAGCGTTTGTGAATAAACAAAATTTTACAATTTGCTTCTGTATTTCTTTTTGATTTGTACAGTTCCTGTAAATGTGTAGCTGATTTTTCTGAAAAGATTCTTCCAAATGCTGCTTCTTCTCTAAAGTATACATGGACATTTGAAAAATATTCAAGGCAGTGAAACTTCGGTATCGCTGTAAAAAATTTCCCAACAAGATTGGTTTTGTGTAAAATAGAGAAAAGTGGAAACTTGTCAGCGGCCCGTTTGAAGTGTTAATGTTCAACATAACTCGACGACGTGACTGCGAAGAAACATATACTGGTATTAAGAGAAAAAGAAAAGTCTAGATCTGCCATTTAGAAAGAGTCTATATATATTGCAACAACTGGGTTCCTTGCCAATCATTTGCAATTGCTTCGCCCCAGAAAGCAAGGTAATAAGCCTCCGGGGGATTGGGATGTTTCGGTATTTTTCGCTGTTTTTAAAAAAAAATGCAATCGAAATACCGACCTGTGGAGACGGTCCGGAATAGTTTAAGTCGGTGTACTTTAAGAGCACTATCAATGGTAAGTTCAAAATACAAATCTCAATAAAACCATTTTCAACAGATTTCTTCATTTTTGCACAGCACCATAAACAAAACCATTTTAAACATTTTCTTGCATTTTTAGTATCTGTTTCATAAAAGATAATATATTCACATGTTCCTTATTCTGTATCGGGAGTTTAATTCAATGCTACCTCTGACTAAATGGGATAAATTTGGGCAGTATCTAGAGCTACGTTTTGTAAAACAATATAAAAAGCAATTATTTTCACCATAAAGTAAAATGTTACGTTGTATTTTTGTAATACCCGATATCAGTTTTGTAAGTAAACTTCAATCTTGTAGTGACAGTTATGTCTTCTCTCTGTCACGGTTTCATGCACGTGTTTATTTTGTTTCTCAGTTCGAAAACATTAACCTTAAATTACACAAAATCATAAATTAAGTTTAAGTGTACTTTAAGGCATAACTTATCATATTTGGTTTCTGATTCTTATTAATAAGTATAAAAAAAAACAGGTGTACAGGACCGTAGAAAACGTAACCTTTTAGAAATGCCAACAAACACGTCGTACACACTACTTAATTGATTATCTATATGTAAATGCCACAAGATAATTAGAATTTAATGGCAGATAGATAAACACAATAAAGAATTGGTTACAGTGTATTTTAAGATATCAAGTACTGTTCTTAAAGGTCCTTGAATATTTCAACTCATTGAAGACTTGATTTTTTCCCATAGTTCTTTCTCTAATGAAACATGACACCAAAGTGAAAACATTAAATGCCAATTATTAACTTTGACAACAAGGATATAGCTCTCGTACCTCAGTTCTGTTGAGAATATTGTAAACACAGTATTAAAAATATAGATGATATTTGTTTGTTTCAGTGAAATATCAATTTATTTCACAAGTGAGCATCAATCTGGTCAATCATTATTAAATCATTCGTTTCAATTACAGCTTTTGTTTTGAAAAGGGAAAAGACAGTGTATAAACAAGTTAAGAATAACAACGGCGGAACAAAAAACCTGCAAAAAAATACTAATATTGCATCAATGAATTCAGTGGTAGTGCTACAATGTAATTACTACTATATAAAATACGATTAAATAATGCCTGACCATAAGTACAAAGTAATGAAAGAAAGAGACATAATTGTTGCCACCATAACTTTATCAAAAATTTTTAAGAAACAGAAAAGTAAAAATTTTAATGGGGAATGTATACTTTATTCTTTGTAACATTGAGGGCATTGACACTCTATTGTATCTTTACATCTATTTTCACCATCGATAAATGTTCATATTACTACAAAGAAGGAAATAAAAGTAAAGCAAAAAAAACGTTACACATTTTCATTTTTAAAATGCAACAAATTGGTTCTGTTTCTTTTAGTGCACGCACGTACGCGTAAATTTGACGAGCTTTTCAAATTGTTCCTCTAAAAGCACCTGGTGGACCAAATGACATAAATGCAAAATTGTATTTAAATCATTTCTCTCATGGAGAAGCTTACCATATGTAAATTGCTTACAAAGGAAGATGCATTTTCGAACAAAGATTTTATTTCTTTCATTATATTTCTTAAATTCCAAATACTTGGTAGTATATTGAAATAAAGATATTCTAGCATTAAACTGCTGTTCCTGTCTCTTTTCGGGGGTGTTTTATCAGGAGAGAAAAAGTGTGTTTAAAAGAGAGATTCTCGCGCTCAAAGGCCTGTTGAAACACCTTTTTATTTATGCGCGTTCCGTGGCAAGCGTAAACGCAATACGGCCCCGAAAGGGAATTTCAAAAAGAGATGACGTAAACGTGAAAAAAATAACGCAAACACCCGCGCATTTCATGGAAATTTATGACGTTTCGTGATAAGATATTCGTTTATTAGTTTTTACCGTTTATGCTTAAATAGAGTTAGTGCAAAGTTCATTTCGTGATATTACAACTTCAGAATCCCTCGGAAATCTTGGTACCTTTCCCCCACCGACTCGGCACCAAGCAATCCCTCGGAATTCTGCAGATGATTTTCACGAAACAGCATGCAATATCTCTACAATATGAGATAAATAACCTATGCATTATCATTTACGATCCTAGTATGTTTCTCAAACATACAATATCTTTGACTTTAGCAACACAATCCACAAAACGTGTACTGAAATCATCATTTTTTAGTTGAGCAAGTTTAAATATAAATATTGTCAATGTCTGAAATGCATAAAATTTGCATTAAAATCCTAACAAAATAATTCCAACATTTTACTATTAAATTTAAAACGTAGGAAATGCGTTTTATAAAATCCAACTTTGACCGTTGACCCTGTAGGACCTTTAAAAACCCCCCGGAAAGCGACAGTATCAAAACATTACAACAGCTGACCCAAAAAAAAGATAAGCACAACACACTTTGCCATAATAAGTCACAATTCGGGATATTAAGGCAGACTCTATTAAATATGTCAATAAACACAGAAAAACAATTCATGATAATTTATCAACGTATTAAATATATAAAGGCATAGAAACAAAATGTTGAACACAATATGGGGTGGGGGGGGAGTAAATGAAAATGACCCGAGTCCATCGGCATCATTTATTTGTGAATGCATTCATTTTAACTTTGACCTCATATACAGTAATGAAAACCCGCTTTTAATTTCTAGTTTGAGCTAAGGGCCACTTTCACACTAATATCCAAGCAATCACAAAGAATGTCATCTGAAGTCACATTATCCTCAGATATTGGCACACTAAAGGAAAAAGCAAGATTCAATTTTGGTCTAAATTACTCTGTTATCTTTAGACGTCGGTTGAGTGTACGATATTAAATGTTGTCTCTGCATTTTACATACATATGAAAACATGTGGCTATATTCTGCTGGAACAAGAATACATTCCACGACTCCAGTTAAAACTGCAGATCATTTCTTCTGATTTGATCTAATTGATAATAGTTTCCGCCTTTTCAAAAACGGTAGAAACAGAACATGTAATAAAAATAAAACCAAAAAGAAGACAAATGAATATATCTGTGAAGATAATCCTCCTCCTATTCCCATAATATATACTAATATAGTACGCCATACAGTCAACGTTTCTTCCAATTTTGATCAAATTTGGGCTAGAATCGAAGATGCTTTATGTCACAACCACACAGCTTGTAGCTTTCTAGGGAGAGAATTTGACAGTGATTTAAATAATGTCCAGGCTGTCAATCGAGCTAAAATATAAACAAAATGACCTAAAAACAATTCATGAGGGCTCCTCATTTTTAAGATTTCAATGTTACAGTCTAATACATTATAAATTAGTTCTTTTGTTATTATTGTTGTTATATGTGTATTCCCCAAGTATTATAGAAATTAAGTACACCGATACATTTTTCTAATCTGTACATTTTGGGCTAAGTTTCGTTAAGACATCGAAGCTGAAGAAGATAGAACAATAATTATCAAATTCGAATGACTTTCACGTGCCATTGCCCGTAAATAAATGACAAATAAATAAAATTTTATTCACAAAAACTAAACTACCTTGCTTACATTACGCCGAACTTATAAATTTTGGAAATCTGTCTTTGCAATAACGTTTTAAAAAATTTTACACTTAATTGTCAGGTTATGTCTATTTTAAACCGCACACTAGTCATTTTCAAATTAGTTCCAGTTTTGAAGTATTATTTTCTGGTAGACAGAACATGTGTGACAACTTGTTACCTACTTTATATTAGTAAACTGCATGAAAATGTACATTTTTCAATGAAAGTAGAAAAAAATTACAGCTTTTGGAATGTTGCGTTTTAATTTTTTGGATTGATTTTTATTTTTAAAAGGCACTTTCAGTCGAACGTTTTTTTTCAGTAATTACAATCTGATCAGTAAGTAGTATGGAATATGATGTTTTTGAAAACAGTATAACCTCATTTGACCTTTTGACCCTTGGTCAGGACTGTAAATTTCCCGGGACAATTTAAAATCCACAGGTTTTAAACCCAGCAATTAACCCAACCCCTAAACTTAAAATTTACTAACTCGCGAAGCTAAAACCCTTTCGGGGTCTTTGGGACCCAGTCAGACTACAGTCTTCGGTTGCACTCGGTACACTTGTACCCTCAAAATCTAACGACACCGTGTCGTTTTCTTTAACAAGTTTATCAATCAATATCGTTTGTAAAGCGACACCGGTGTCGTTCTTTTGGTATTTATTTTCATTCATAAAACCGATATGTTTACATTTGTAGTACAATTCGTTTAAACTTCCTTGTGATCGATTTACGTTTTACACTGATTAATAAATGTGTCAAGGTAAATTATTTGCATTTTTTAAAAAATGAAATGCGGGAACCACAAATTCAACCAACCCAAAAGCCTGCCATTTTTCTGCCAAGTTGGCAGACACTGCCACATTCCTGCCACTTGGCAGATTTTTGGCAAAATTTTGGCAGTTTATTTTATTAAATAAAATGTAAGTATTTGATCTTATTTTCAATTAGTAAGTATATTATTAGGGAACATAGTAATTAAAACTTAATTAAACTTTTAATCCAAATTTTGGGTTTCCATCATAAGATAAGGTTCATTCCGATATGTAGAATCTGATGTAACTACCCTCAAAAAGCATAAATGTTACTTCTGTAGATGCTGAATCGTTATAAGGATGAATATCAAACATTGTCCCTTGTTTTAGATAATTTTAATTTTTTTCTTATACATAGATATTAACTTATCAGTGTCAAAGTCCTCAGCTGCCTCAGCTGTTATATTTCCCATATCAAATATATCAAAAAATAAAGCATCATCCTGAGGCCTATAATTCCGCCACCTAAATATAAAATGTGATATTGGGCTTTTAGTCGGTTTATTCCGGTTCACCTAAAGAGCCCGCACCCTTTAATAAATTTTGATATCAATTATATAAGTTCCGGTTTTTCTGACTATAAACACACCACTAAAAATCATATCTAGTACATCTATTTTTATTTTTGGTCTATGAGTATAAAATCTTTATAATCTACGATAATTCCGGGTCTTATTTCAAATATATTTAAATAGTTCAGATGGGCCATATTTTATATGTGAATATATCCAGGCACCACGACGGTCAAAATACTTTTTCATTTGTATGTAAATCAAAGTATGATTATAATAGTATTCAAAGAAAAACCCACTTCACGTCCCACTTCTCCAGCCTTTTTTCTATTTTCCTGGTCTTTCTTTTAAGTTAAGAATTATTTCAGCCAAATCATCAAGTCGTTTTGTGTAGCAACTTCAAAGCAGATAAACTATCAACAGAAATTCTTTGTTCTAGCTAATTGTGTTTTGTTTTAAGAAAACTTTTTTTTACTTTTGTAATTCTTCAGCATTAGTGGTAATTTCTTCGACATTAGCGGTTATTGCTTTAGTATTAGCATAATTACTTGGTATTAGCAGTGATTGATTCTCCTTGTTTAGCTGATATTTTAACTACTGATCCAAATCATTTATTTTTTTAATTTTTAATTTTATCATTAAATTTATCTTTAAAATTCTTTAATATCTTTTTGTAATAAACCTTTAATTTTACTTAACTCTTCGTATTTATTTTGTGACGTGTTATCAACTTTATTAATCATGTTTACAAGTTGTTTCTTAAAATTTTTTCTAGCTGATCTTTAAATTTATGTTAATTGCTTCGTATTAGCAGTAATTAACTTTTCCTGTTTAACTGATTTTCAACACAAAGGCCATTCATTTTTATGTTCTTCAACCTTTAGCATGAAGCTGCGTCATATCTTTCTTGTAATTTTTTGTAATTACTTAATTCTGCATACTTTAAATTGTGACGGTTGTCAACAATACTAATCCAATTTCGAATTTGTTTTTAAAGTCATCTATTTTAGAATTTAGCTCTTTTTTAAAGTCCTCTAATGCTGTGTCATGATCATCACCTTTTTTGTGAAGCTGCCTTTTCCAATTCAGACTTATATTCTGCAAGTTTATTTGAAATTAATTCTAATAAATCTTTATGCTTATTTTCAGTTTCAGAAATTATTTTAAATTTATTTCTGTTCTGATTCTAACTGATACATTTTTTTGTAACATTTTCTCAGCTTCAATAATCTTGTCTTTTAGTTCTTCATGTTTAATCATACTATCTTTAATTCTTGAATTTGGGTGAATAAAATGTTTAAATTAACTCGAAAAACTTCTTTTATGTTATCATCTGTAAAATCAGATTTCTCTTCAAGTTCTTTAATAGAATCAACCATAGCTTTCATTTCTTTTTAAATTTTTACCTTGTAATTCAACTATTAATAATGAATTCTTTTTAAAATCTTTTGTTAATTCTTCAATATTCTTTACTTCTGCTTCTAGTGTTTGTTTTATACTTTTGAATCTTCAAGTTTATAGTCATCTATTACATTTTGAATTTTCTATCCCAAAAACCGTCTTGGAACTACATCGTGGATTTATCTGGTTCCTAGTTGATTATTTTATTACCTCCCATATCTAATGCTCTTTTCATTGTGTTATCAAGTTCCTTTTCTGTGAAGATATGATTCAATGTCCTTTCTAAGCTTTTTGCATTGTTTTTAGTAGCATAATCACTTAAATCAATATCAAATTTAACTTTTACTTATACTTTCAGGTTCACTTATTTTTCTATATTTTTAAAAAACTCCCATTATAATAATATTATATATTAACCAGTAAAGTTTTTTCTTAAAAAACTTCCTTGGTTTGTCAATATATAAAAAATCAATTTTTGATTTGTTGCATTAGCAAAAGAGTTAGGGTTAATATTTTTTTCATTACAAATCATACATTTCTCGTTTTACCTGGACTTCAAATAAAATATAATGTGAACATTAAATTCGAATATCTTTTGGTGTTTTATAGTAAGACTGGCTAAATAAAAAACACACAACAGTTTTTTGTGACGCTCTTGAATAAAGTATTTTGTTTTTTCATTTTGAACTTTTTATCTTCACATACAAAATCATCAAATTACTACTTTTTGTTTTTCTGATTCAAGTTTCTCACAAGGTTCAATTTGGTTGGGATCAGCTGAATATTCAAGTATTCATTTGGATCTATTTTAAATTTTTTTTTTGCAATTTGGCTTAAGTTGTTATTAAATCTTGATATTAGATTGTTCTAGGTTTTTAGCATACAAGTATAATTTCATAATATAATAAGGGGTTTTTTCGAAGTATATGCATTAATGTATTTGTTTTTTTCAGATCCCCGAAGATCCTCATATTAACATTCTAAACATGAATCTGGCATAAAAGGATAATATTTTTAAAGTTTTTTGGGTTTAACACTTTTTTGTATCATAATTTGGAATTTCCATTTATATAATATTACATTATTTTACATTATTTTACATATCTTACATTATTTTACATTATCTTACATTAATATATAAATGCAATCAAACTTAATGAAAAAAATAAAAAAAACTTATCGGGCCCAAAAAATGAGACTCTTAGAGAAGAAATAATGAGAGAAAAAATTAAGAAAGCTACAAATCGGGAATGTATACTGAAATTTATAAACCAATTACTGAAAAAATAGCAAGTCAAAAAGAACATTATCAAGTCAGTTTAAAAAACATTACCTGGAATTAAGGAGCAATTAGCGTTACTTCCAAAAAGATATCAGAAGATCTGACCAAGGGATTTCTGAATTAACTAAAGGAATGCAAGAAGAATCTAAAAAACAACAAGCTTAAAACCGGCTCCTTATACATCAATAATTGGGAGATGAAACCCGCTGGATGGGTTTTCCTCAAGATGAAATTAAAAGATTAGAAGATTACGGAAGAGAAAAAATGGGAATAACTGAAGGGAAATTTGAAAATTTTCCTGAAATTGTTGAGGAACAAGACCGGAAGAAAAGGAAAATACCTAAGTAGATTTAGATCTTTTCTGGATAAAAAAGTTAATAGAAGAATATAAATATTTTAAACCGTCTGAAATGTTTGACTTTTTAAATCCCGATATACTTGATCCAGATAAAAATACAAAGACAATCTTTAAAACTACAATAGATAAGGTTACTGAAGATATTAGAAAATTAAATGTTCAATAACTGACAAATCAATTCAAAAAATCCAAATAAACAAAAAAAAAAGTAAAAGATTAAAATGACGAGATGAACTCATAAAGTACAAGACCGGTTAAATAATATTCTTGGTATGGCTTCTACATAGGGCAAGGAATAAAACATCATAACCCATATAAAGTTTCACCAAAGGACAATATGGTAATTTAAATTATTAACTTTAAAAAAAACTTTATGGTCAAATAAATTAATTGCTAAGGATAGAAAACTGGAAAGGAAGTAATTAACACTAAAGTGATGATGATTTTAATTGATTTGATTAATAAAAGATATAACAAAAATAAAAAGCATTCAATTTATTCAAGAAAAATATTTAAAGAATTAACAGAAAAGTCAGGATTACCTATCAATAAAAAATCTAAAGAAAATTTAAAAAAGTAATTAGGGGTCAAGGGTTTTGAATTTGTCCATGTAATCCAGAAGAATTTGGGTTTAAGAGTTGGAGTTAATTTGTGTTCGATTGATGCAGGAAATAATAATGAAAAACTAAAAAATGAAGGATTAGAATAATTGATGAACTATTAAAAATGAAAAAAATGTTACCAAAAAACAACATGAAAAGTTAATAAAAATTATTTTTCTTGAATTTAGATTTTAATTAAAGTTTTAATACTTTAGTTTTTTATATATAAAAAGGAACAAAAAAAAAGTATTAAGTTCTGAAACATTAAAGATAAAAAAAATAAACCGAGTGATTTCACATCAGATTTAGTCGTTCTTTAATTTTAGATAAAAATAAAACTTATGTTTGGTTTGGATAGTATTAACACTATGACCTACTCTTGCCATAATATTAGTGATGAATATGATAATAAAAGAATTCGTTATAATAAAAGGTAAGGATTGGGAAAAATATCATATTAAAAAATGGGTTTCTTACAGTTACACAGATATTAATAATTATATTAGGGAAACATTAATAAGTAATGGTGATTATGAATTTGATAAATCGAAATTTTCTCCAATAAGTTTTGGAATTTGATTTTTAAATAGTTTTAAGATTTTTGATTTCAATACAGATATTTTAAGTTGGATTGGAAACATCAAATTTTCATACATTGCTTGGATTTGAGAAAAAAAAAATGGAAAATACTGAATGGGGAACTACAAAAACCAAATATAACTAACTCTGTGGATACAATTTTCATTCATTGTGATCCCTTATTGATAATTCACTTGTTGATGGTAATTTCAGTGATATTATCTATGCTTTAAGTACTGCAGATTTAACAAGACTTTTCCCTTTTTCAGAAGAACCACAAAGAGTTGGATATTCTGAAATTAATAAATATATTATAAATTCAATTAGAATATATATTACAATGTATTTGTAGAATAATTAATTTTAATGAGGTTGAAACAAGTTTTACACTAATTTTAAAAGAAATTTAAATTTAAAAATAAAGTTTATTAAAACTTTAATTAAAACTTTATTAAATTTTAGTTTTATATAATGTACAAAAAAGTTTATGACAAAATAAAGGAATATTTATTTATGTTGATGCTCACACAGGAAAAGAAATCATACATGGAATACCTGTGGTCTCCGGAGATTCCATCTCTGGTACAGGTAAACTTTGACACTTTAACGAAATTGTTTTCAAGCGGAGTTGCTCTTTAATTAGCACAGCTGGAAAAAAAGCTTTGGGAAAAAGCAGGAAAAGCAGCACTTGAAAGTGGGAAAAAAAAGGTTGGAACAGAAGTTGGAAATTTAGCTGCAGCTAAAATTGTTGAAAATTTAAAAAGAACCTGCCCAGCAGTTGGTAATATAATGCCAAGAATTACAAGAAAAGAAAATAGTAAAAAAGTAAGGAGGAGGATATTCAAAAGAAATAAATAGAATATTGTCAGGATCTGGAACTTCAGCCCAACAAAAACGTTAACAGATTAATTTATAAAAAATAAAATAAAAAATAAAGTTTTAACTTTTAAAAAAAAATAGAATAAAAAATAAAATAATTATAATATATACATGTTTAGAACAAAACAATATTGCGAAGATATGAATTAACTCCCTATTCAATTTGATACAGCTTTAATATCTGTCCTGGGAAATAATGTTAAGCACAAAAAACGATATCACTTTACAAAATTAAAATAGAAGTTCATTTGGGTTGGTTTTAATGTTATTTTGAAGTAAGTTTTAAAGTAAATAAACTTGCTGATGGTGCTGAGTATGATGGGGCCCAAATTGCTCTAATTAATAATGGGAGCTTCATTAATTATCCCGTTAGTGGTTAAACAAAATAAAAAATTGGGTTTTTGATTGTAATAATTTATACAAAGTAATAAATGTAAAAAATTTAGTTGAACTATCTGAAGATATGCAAAATCAACTGGAACAAATGAATTTATTTATTTAGATACTACTGCTACTGCTGCCGCTGATAATAATTCGGGGTTGCTATTGAAAGGATTAATCAAGAAAAATAATGAGGTAAATGCTAAAAATTCCATTAAATATTATTCATTTTTTCAGGGTTTAGAAACTAATATTTTACCTTTCCCAAATCAAATTCAAATAACACTGCAGCTGACAGATGATGATGAATTAATTTTTTAGAGCTAATGCTACTGATCCAGGAGAGTAATTGTAACAAAATTAATTCTATGGGGTTCCACGTTTGGTTTTTAATGAATTTGGGCTTAATCTAATTTCTGAAAGATTTACAAAAGCAAAGGGTGGTCATACCTTTTGGGAAATGATGACGCAAACAACTGATACCCAAAAAGATTAATACAACTTTTAGAATAACGGCTGATGTAACAAAACCCAACATGTATTTGTTTATTTACAACGACCTGATAAAAGTAATAATCAAGAAATGAATCCACATTTATTGATACCATTAAATTAATGCAGCAGGTGATGCTTGTACTTTGAGTTCTTTCGTCTTGAAGTTGGTAATGGTGTTTTTTATCCAGAAACAGAATACACAAGTATATCAAGAATATATGATGATGTAATTAATTATATTTTAAACAAAATAATAAGACTACTGGAAGTCTGCTAAATAGATCAAACTTTAATAGTTTTGTATGGATTTGTTCATTTTAACTTGGAATAAAAAAGGAAGTAACTACAGAAGATCCTAAGGATTACATTAACAATTAAGTTAACTACACTTCCCGCTGCAAAAATATCGTATTTACGCAATGTATTATATGAGGAAACAGTTGAAATAAATACTATTGGAAATGAACTTGTTATTGTTTAAATAAAATAAATATAAATTATATATAATGACATCAAATTAAAATTGAATATAAAATTAACCTTACAGATGGACAAAAGAAAAATTTAGCAAAAGCTTATAATAATAAAATTCCACATACTTTTAGATTAAACATGAACAATTACGGGAAACTTCCCTTTACTTTTAAAAAAAACCCACAAATTAATCAATTAAAAAGCTGTTGCAAAAATAAGGGATTAAAATTACAATTTCAAAAAAAAAAAGTCCAGTCAAGGTCAAAATTTTTGGAATTTTAGGAGCTTTAGGCTGGTTTTGTTAGGAAAAACAATTTTTCCCAAATGGCAGCAAAAATAGCTCCAAAAATATTAGCCCCTCTAGGCATTGGTGCTTTGTCTGGACTGGCCAGTACTGGTGTTTAGTAAAATACTTGGAATGGTATTATTTCAGTAGCTAATGATAAGAAAAAATATGATATCACCATAATCTTACACCTAATCAAAGAAAACAATTAGTAGGATCCCGGAGTGATTAATTAACAAAAAAAACAAAAACAAGAACGTGGGTTTTAGGGATGTTGGCTGCTAGTCTAGAATACCTTTGATTACATCTTTGTTAGTAAAAGGAACTACAGATTGATTTTACAAAGGAGACCTTACAGACAATTCCTATAGTAAAAAAAATAAAATTTATAAACCCAAAACCCAAAATCTAACTTGAAATTGAACAATGGGTAAACCCAATTAAAAATTAAAAACTTTAGGGTGTTTTTAGTAAAAAATAATTACTAAAATTAAAGTAAAGGACGAGTGTGGAATTATAAATTTTTGGACGACTCTGTTGGGTCCTGGAACACATTGGGTTTGTTACTTTAAAAAATATGTATTTCGATAAAAATAAAAGTTTTCTGAAAAGTGCTTTGTACTTTGATCCATTTGGACTTCCTCCACCAAAAGAAGTATTAATTATCCCAAAGTAAAATAAAAACAATTTCAATATCAAGACAAAACAAGATCTTTGGAATTATTTTTTTTTTTCTTTAAAATGTTAAAAGATAAAACCGTTTATGATTTATTGTATAAAAACAAAAAATTCTAATCAAAGAGTAAATGAACAAACTATTTAAATTTTTTTAACCAAAAAGCCCATGAAAATTTAAAACTTAAAAACTGTTTTTTTTTATTTAACTGGAATAATTAATTAATGGGAAAACCCAATAATTAAAAAAAATAAATAAAATAGAAAACAATAAAAGGCAAATTAAAAAGAAAACCTCCATGTTTTAAAAAGTTATACCCCAAATCCATGGGGGATTATTTAAAGGGAAAAATGTAATGCTAGTCCTGTTTGTTCAAAAGGTAAAATGTAACAATTAAAACAAAAGCATCTTAATTATTCTTGTTGATGCAATTTAAATTAATAAAGGAGAAGCTAAATTACAAAAAAAAATAAAAAAATGTAATTCTTCAAAATTACAATGCAAAAAAATAAGGGAAAAAAAGATTATTTTTTTTAAATTTTTCAAAAAGAATTTAAAATAAAGAGTTATTTATATTAATTCTTTTAAAATTTGAAAATTTAGTTTTAAAAATTTATGGTTTTATAATTTTAAATTTTAAATTTAAAGTTAAATTTTAAAAGTTAATTAAGGTTAAATTTGAATAAACTAATGTTTTAATACCATTATCAAAAATTATCTTTTATGTCCCTAACAATAAAGATGTTTTTTAAACATAACTGAAAGATTGTGTTTATCAGAACGAAAAAACTTTAAAGGTGGTGACACTTTGGGATGAATTAAACAAGTATCTTTGTAATTTTTATAACTATTGTTTTCTTACAACAAGTTTTTTTAAATTCCTTTACAACTTTTTAACATTAACTTCATTTTCTACTAATATGAAAACATTTTACATCTTAATCCCGCAAATCAACAATAGGAATGCCAGCAGCTTCATCTTTAAAATTATCCAATTACTTTTTTTTATTATTGTCGAAATAAAATTTTTGAGTTTTATCGTAATTCACAATTATCAAATAAATCCTTGTCCTTATAAAAATCTCATATCATCTTTGTTTTTATATTTCATAACATAATGAATCAGTGTCAGTGAATAAAAATTTACAATTACCCTCTGTACTTTTTCCTAATGTAATTAAATGAAAATCCTACATTAAATATTTTGATAAATCTAAAATGCACAATACAACAAAACAAGGTCTGTTTAATAACAAACTTTCTTTAATTCCTATGAATACCAAAAGGATAGAGTTAAACATCGATGAACTAACAAATAAGGTTTTGGCGTATGTATTATAAATAAAATATTTTCATCATGTATTAAATTAATATTAACCCTCTTGCGTAAATTCTCCATCGTCTAACCGATACATAATGTTCATTAACTTAAAAAAGTCCTTTTCAAATGAAAGTTTTGCTTTAGATCTTTTTGATACTAAAATCAATATACTTTAATAACCAGGACTTTCGCAAAAGTTAAATTTTATGATATTTTGTGACTTTTACCCTATATTGTGTATATAGTTCAGAATTTTTAAAATGAAACTACATAATTTTGTTTTATCATTAAAGTTGGAACACTAATTTTTTTACATTACTTTTTTCCTATTTCAAAATTCTGTTTTAATATTTTACTATAATCAAAAGGCCATTGATCTGGTATTTTATTTTTTCAGGACTAAGGATAATCGTGTGTGGTTTATGTAATTCTTTGGATATTCCAGATCACATTCAACTATAAAGTTACTTTTACCTTTTTGCAATTAAATTTCTTAAATGGGGGAGCATAATAAATTTAAAGTTTCCAGAGGGTAAAGGTGACACATAGCCCAACCGTAAAGGTTTATTGGCGTCGAGGTACATAATGTATTTGCTGTCAAGTTTAGGATTATAATCCATCATAATTTATTGTTTGCTTTATCTGTTACTGTTTGAAAAATAACTTTATTCCTCCTCTCAGTTCCCCTTTTCAATAATAAGATACATATCAATACTCAGTATTAAATCTAACTTAATTCCAGTCTTTTAAAACATTGCATCCCAAGCTAAACCCTGAACTACCTAAAATAATGAAAGGGATCTAATTGTAGTACTCTAAACATAGTTATTTCTAAAATTTTCGAATACATCACTAAAAGTAATAAGTCAGTTTTTAAATATAGATCATGAAATCTCCCCATTGTTTTAATTTTAAATTTTATTCCAAACATTTTTAGCATGTTCAATATTCTGTCAGATATATGTGTTTCATTTAAAATTGAATAAAACTCTTCTTTAGAAGGTAAGTCCTGGTTCTTAAATTTTATAAATGAATCCATGTTATCATATGGCTAAAACACCTTTTGGTCTTTAATAATTCAACATTTTCACAATAAATTCAGTTTGATTGTATTTAAATTCTGGAATATTTTTTACTAGGTATCCCACTATTGAGACATCAAATTGAAATGAATCAATCACAACCAAGTCGGAATCATAAATGCCATAATAATCCCTTTTTTTTTCCATATTGTAGGAATAACATTAATTTCTTTTTTAAATTTCCCTAGTTGTTGGCATAATAAAATGACCGTCATAACCTCTTAAATTATGAAAAAATAAACAGGAAATTATGTGTAAGTTTAAAATTAATAATACATTCTGAGTAAGCACTTCCACTGAATTTTCACTGTTATAACATGATCACGAACTGGCACTTCACCTTCTATATATTCTTTTTTCACAGATTTGACAAAATTTTTGTTTTTAAAATTCATTTTCATCTTTTTTTAGACATTCTAAAGTTCTTTGTTAAAGTTAACACTAAATAATATCTTTACAATATTCCTCTTCCTCAAGTCATTTTTTCAATAAACTTATAACTGTACTGCATATAGGACCTCTATAAATTTGGGTTGGTTTAGTATATTTATCCGTCATCGCAACAACAACTTTATAGCCGTAACACAATCGATAATGATTTTTTGATATGGTTCAGTAAATAAGATTCAGTTGATGGTAAAGCAGTTAAAACTTTTTTAGTTTTGAATCAAATCAGCAAAAATTACAAAAGGTACTGCTAAACCTTTATGATAATTTTTTTAAATTGTACTTTACTTTCCCTCTTTGGCATTTTAACACCTTGGGTACCTTTAATAGTTAAACAATTTGGAATGTGTTTTCTTTAATATTCTTTCTTGAGAAAAAAAAATTTGCAGACAGCTTTTCCAGAAGTGTTTTTTATTTGCAATGTTTTGTTTGTTAAACATTAATCAATAAAGTCTTTTATACCATAACATAATGTTGGACTGGGGTCTCTGGTGATTTACAGTTCGCATTAATCTTATCTTTAATAATTAATCACATATCACTGCGTTCTTGGTATTGATATTTTGATATGTTACAATGGATAAATACTATTTTCCTTCATAAACCAAATAATTAAATGATATTTTCATTTTAAACATCAATTTTATAGGTATTTGATTTAATGTATCAGGAAATATTTAATCAGTATAATCAAGATCGTTTATATTTTTTATCATAGAAACTCTTTGAGGATTTTTTTCAACATGAAATTGTAAGCCTAAATGGACACCATCTGAAACATTCGTTATCACATTTCTTTAATTTAATACTCCTTTTCCTTGGATGTTGAAATGGTTTTGGTAATTCTAAATAACTCGCAGCAGCCAATGGACTATACTAATATCTATTTTATATAATAGCATCAACTGACTCTATATCTCCAGCCACTACCTTCGAATCCAATTACCAATTCTATTTATTATTTCATCAAAAGCCTTGATGTAAAATTTTTTTTATTTCGTTTGTGTTAAAATTACTAAAGCCTTTGATTGAAAAGAAGCTGAATTATATATTGTATTCTGTTTTATTCTTTTTTGCAAAAGTTATTTTCAAACAACGTTATTTTTTATTACCTTTTAAAGTTTTTAAGTTCAATCTCTTAAGTATTTCAAAATCGTTTATAGTTAAATCTCATTGATTCTTGATCTTGTCTATATGTAATTTTAAATTTCAAATTTCTTATATAATATTTTTGTAGATCTCTCGCTTTCCATCTATTCTATAAATTAGAAAATCAATTCGTTACGCAAAAAAAGTAATATAACAAAAATAATTAACACAATAATTAAAAAAAGTAATAAAAACATAAAGTATAAAATTATCATTAATAAGAAATAAAATAATTACATTTCACACTTTTTCCAATATTTTTGATATTCCCACATTTACACGGTTTTCTCCTTTGCAGCACAATGTTATTACACACAGAATTAATACCAAGGTCTTTAACGCTGCCTAACTAGCTATATATGTTTTTTCTTCATTATTAACACAGTCGGTTTACAAAAACTTTTTTTAGGATTTTTTCCGAATATTATTTGGTCTGGTGAACAATCCCATAATCTTTCAGCATTTTTCATCTTCAGTTAATAGACAACCACAGATCCATTCAACATACAATTATTTTTAAAAGAAAAGGATCTATAACCTTTTGTAATTTATCAATGACTATATTTATATTCAATCGCTAACAAATTTGATCAAGTTTTGATTTAATAACATTTCATCTATTTAAAATGTATTTTTGTCTACTTATATGAATTTTTAGTCTGGATTCATTATTTCTCCTAAAAGAGCTAGATAATTTTGGCATAACATTTCTATCTACCTTTCTACAAAAACCATCTATATATAAAATACTTATAGAAAAAAATCTTTAAAGAACGCACCTAATGAATTATAATTATTTGGAGAAATTTGTTTAGATTATCTTTATCTTTTGAATAAGATATTAAAGTCATTTTTTCCTAAATTGTTATCAACTGTAAAAAATTTAATACCTTCTTGAAACATTCTGTTTTAACCATTCTTCGGTAATTTGTGTAGTTTTTTTCTAAATAATCTAAAACCAACTTTGTTTTCTCTCCGTTTCTGTTTCTTTTTGAAGTCTTTAAAAACATATTTCTGGTTGGTTTTAACATAAACAAATCCATCAATAGGGTTATATTCCGTAAGGTCTTATAATATGCATCATTACGAAAAATTGTATCTGCCCACTCGGGGTCCTTTATAAAACCGTTGTCGTGATGTTGTTTTTAACAACGTAACTGTTAGTTAAATAACAACGTTCAAGGACAGAAACACCATCCAAACTGTTTTAGCAGAAAAAAACATTTTTATATGACTGTTTTTAAAGTTGTAGCTGAAAAGGAATTAAATATTTGAAGGTCTTGTGCAGCAAGTTCAAAAAGGTTATATAAATAAATAACAATTTGCCCATTGTGCATTGTGGTTCTGGAATTATATTAAAATTAGGAATTAAATTCTTTAATAATAACTAAAAACGTACTTTTCTATGCAATATTACCTACCAACTGATATAATTTTTTCTCATATATATAAAAGACTTATATAAAAAAATCTTTAATTAAGTTTAATACAACTCTTCTTCTTTTTTAAACTTTATAACCGTTAAGTTTAGATTCCTTCATATGCATTTCAAGAGGTGTTGGAATAAATTTTTTTCTTACCTGCATCTCTAAAAGTATTGTAAAAAATCCTGAATAACTTGTTTAACATCTCTTTATTTACTTTTCCAGGATCAATAGGGTCATGAACACTAAAAGCGCAATCCGTGCTTTTGTTATTAGATGTTTTTATTTAGTGATGATGTGCATTTAAAATAAAATTTTCTTGTCGCCAAGTTTTAGTCTGTTAGTAAATATGGTAATTACTGATGAACAGGGGGGGGCCCAGCAACTGCATACAAATATAGAAATGTACTGGAACAAGTGCTAATGCAGCTGAAACAAGTTCACACAAAAACAGACAACTGCTGTCATATATAACCCAGACCGTACCTCCTTACCACAGAAAATTTATACCTATTTTTACTAGTAAGCAGCAGCTAGTTAAAGTTAAGGTAAGCAAAATTAATTGAATGCTATGTTTCAATTTCCATTATCATTAGAAAATAGATATTTATTATTACTCATTTATAAAATAAAAATTAAAATATTTTCACTTAAATTTCTACAATTTCACTAAAATGGGTACCTGCAACATAAAATTTTTCGCTATAAAAACCGCTTCCATTTTACCTAAAGCTTGTTTTTTCTTATCATCTCGTCCTAATAACTTTTTCTAATTCAAAAAACTCTTGTGTAGTAGGTAAAAGTTCTTGTTCATAAAATGAACCTTGAATTTTTTCATCAATTTAAATCTTTAATAGTGTAATGTTCTGGATTTGTATTATTAATTTTATAAATTATAAATATTTCCTCTGTCCAATTTGGTGTATATCCTTTTTCAAAATGTCTTTTAAGTTTACTTAAGCGAACTCGATCACCAATTTTAAATTTTGCTTTACTCTTGGTATCTTTAAATCACCATATAAATTTAAAGTAAACAGTACCTTTATTTAAGTTTTTACTAGCTTCGGTTGGTGTCATTTTTATACTAGAATGTTTTGTTTTTGTTATATTTACAACCATTTCCTGTAAATTATACTAAATAAGTATAAGTATTATTTGCTGTAAAATATTTCCACATTATTCTTTTTAAACTTCTATTAAATCTTTCTATTACTACAGCCTTTCCTTCATTAAATGTATGGTACATAATTAATCTTATTTTTATTAAAAAAATAATTCAAACTTTTAATTATAAAATTCTTTTCCTTCATCTACCCATAAATTTACTGGTAATCGTCCTTCTAAAATTATTTTTTCAAATGCTTCAGTAACAGATTCTCCAGTTTTATTCTTTAATGGAATAACCCAAGCATATTTACTAAATATATCAATAACTGTTAACAAGTACTTTACTCCTTTATTATATTTTGAAAAGGTTTGCATATCAACTAAATCAGCTGACCAAGTATCATCAATATCATTAACTATCACTCTTCGTTTCCTAAATTTCCTTTTAATTGGTTTGTGTAATTCTTCTGCTAATTCATCACTCCAGCGGTAGCTCAGAGTTACCGGCTCTGCAGTGATTCCGGGGGTATACTCTACCCCCTTTTCCCGTTTTTTGACTTTCGTTTTTGTCCCAACCCCTGTTTGTATTTCGTTTTGATAGCTGGTTTTACAACTAAATGTTTTGCAATCTTTTCTCCAAATGTTTTTGATTTAGTGTTATTTAAATTGGAAAGCATTTGCTTATCACATGTACTCTTTTTTACACCACTGTCATAGCAAAAGTCATGGTCCATACATACTGCATCCAGTTCGTTGACAGGAGGTCCGTTATCTAAAGGATTTCCTGGTCCACAATAGTTATATCCTGGAAGTGTTAAACCTTTTTTAGGTAATAAAGGTAACATTGCTTTATGAATATCTAAATTACCTGCTTTGATAGTACTTTTAACGAATTTTGATTTCGTTTTTCCGCAAGACGAACAGGTAGCTTTTATCATTTTTCTCCCATTTTTTGTTATAATATAATGGGGGTTTATATTATCAGTAAATCTTCTTTCTTTCAAACAATATATTTTATTTTGTAAACTCATCTATATCATATGTATTTAAAATTTCTTAGTTGGTTTAAAACCTGTGGATTTTAAATTGTCCGGCATTGACCAGTCCTGACCAAGGGTCAAAAGGTCAAATGAGGTTATACTGTTTCAAAAACATCATATTCCTATACTACTCATGTAAACACCTATAGATGGGGGCCAATAAGGTCTACCATGCATCACCCCCATTAGATTTTTATCATAGATACCAAATTGTTCGGCAGGACCATCTGTTTCAAAATAAAAAAATGTTCCCATGAAAAAAACTCTTTTGAACTAAGTATGATTTCACTGTTTCCGTGGCAACCGTTCATTTTTAGAAAAGGATATAATATTTTCTAAGTTTTATATAAATTTAAATGTACCAAATAGTTTTGATCTGTTCTGTAAGTCTCTCAGTGTTTTCTTAAATAGTATTTTGTAACACTGATGGTAAATGTTTTACTCCAAAATGGGTATGTTTATCTAATTTACATAAAATTGACTACTACCACGACCAATGTCTCAGGAAACAAGATACCACCAAAATTAAATAAAATGATATAATTAATTGTTATCAATAAAATAACAATTATGTGAGCTACATTGTTTGGAAATGTAGTTTAAACACCTTTTGAAGGAGAAATCAGTATGTGAATACTTTACACATGATACGTTACATTTCAATAACCTTGTTTATTACATCAATTAATAGAAATATAATCAGACAGTTTTGATCTGTCCTTAATGTTGTCTCAGTTTTTCTGGAATAGTATTTTGTTTACTCTGAAGGAAATAATTTTTTTCTACATTAGTAATTTTAGCAAATTTGCATAGATTGATCATGCTAAAACAGACATCTCTGAAACGAGATATAACTAAAATGCACAAACATATGAAATAAACTGTAATCACAAAACTTGTGTTTATTTGCGGCTATATCATATAAAATAAAGTGTAGGATCTTAATCGAAGGAGGTGCATGCTGTTTGGTATACGAGGGCATATAAAGGGGGCGAGGCATGGGAGACGCGTGGGTAGATACGCGGCGGGAAGGGAGGGGCGCGAGGATCGGGTGATGTTGGATCGTCTCTATATGGTCAGGTGCGATATATGTAGTGAGGGGAGAGCTCGTAGTTGAGATTGCGTGAGTCTGGGATATATGGTAGAATTATGTTGTTACAAGTTTATTAAATACTCTTACAACAAAGTAGTATAGTTCTATACTTCTCAAGCAATGAATTTTTTTCCATAACTGCGCATTAAAATACGTTACTACTGTAGTTGCTGTATTTACAAATAAGTAGGAAGAAATTTGAATCATTGTTATCAAGATATGATATCATTGATTTGTTAAAACTTTAAAATATTAATTCTAACATTTTTTCTTTCCGTTTGTTTAACCAAGAAATCACTGAAACATTCATTACACATTTAATGGTTCTTTTTCATAGAATTAATGCATCTATCAGTTTAATAATACTAATATCCGTTTCCTAATTATGATGTTCTTTTATTTGATGGTTTGTCACAAATTGACATACGGCTTATTTTATCTGGAGTGAAAATGCAGTATTGCCATCATCTTTGTAAATTTTAGTTATTGAGTTAAATGTCAGATTTCACGCATGAAACACCTCGCATGTTTTCTGTATTTCATAACCAAAATTTCCATGTAAATTTCATTAAATTCGTTCAGGTAATAAGAAAGTTGATAGTTTATAAACTTCAGTATTTATGTTTTTTATCCCCAAAACACATAATGGGCCTCAAATTGTCAATTTAATTCGCGCCCAAAGTAGTTAGATTTCCCGGCTAGATCGTGAAATCCCGTGAAAATGACAATAGTCATTGCTCAGGCTTAGCCGTGGAATCCATAAAATTTAAGTATTTGGAGGACTTTATCCTTTCTAAATAGACTGACTGATATGTCCTTGCGCACACCACCTTACGACTTTATAGACGAATCTATTCAGAATTATTTCTTGCCTAGAAATTTATGCTCGATCGAGAAAAATTTATTTGTTAGATTTTTGTATGATTTTTGCATTAAGATTTTTATTTGGTAATTTTTGTTCATTCTACAGAATTCTGTAACATTTACTTTTCGGCATAAGATTTAGCTAGTTTCGGTATGTCAGGATGATTTATTAAATTTTTCAGACTTTGGTAAATTATATGGAAAAGAGGAATCCTAAAATGTTTCATTTATATAAGATGTAAAATTTGTACATGAAATTTGTAACATGATAATTGTAAAGCACTGTTTTCAAAAACTTATGTAAAGATTTTGTTTATTATGGAACGCCATCACTGCACAGTATGTTATTTATAACTCTATATGGCAAGTCTAGTACCATTATGTAATAATATATTGTAATATGAAATTGTGTGCAGTCTATTGCCTACACATACATGTTCGTTTAGTGTATGGCATTTAGATATTATAATGGATGCCAACTATCATATAACCGTTTGAATTTACAGTGAATTTTGTTAATTAGTATTGTAAATAATAGCTGCAGTTAATCATGTCCGGATCTATAATGTTTCATCGGGGGGGGGGGCGTATACTTTTTCATATCTTTTTCATACTTTAACTTAGTCTTTAGGTAAGTAATTTTTTGTAATAATGGAAGTAATAAGTGACGTAATTTTTACTCATGTACGTCTGAACATAGTAACACATATATTTTGTATAAGTACACGTATAAATTATGGGAGCCTACGAGGTAATGGTGTACCCAAAGGAGCATTTTTTATGCCCTGACTTATTTGTTTTGCTATGGTGCTTAACATAAGTTATATATTTAGCTTCTTCCCGCCAACGAATTTACCTGGTGATGTCATAACCCGGAAGTACAAATGCCCGAGGTTCACTTGTCTTCACGCGCCTGATGTGATATTCCCACGCAGAGCTGCGTCCCATGGTTGTGCCGTAAACCGCAAAGACGATGATTTTGTTATCCTCTGATGTCACTCAGGATGCAATCACCTACCCCATAGGAGGCCAACACGAATCAACGTATCACGGATTAAAGGGACTGTATTCTGAATTTAGAAATCTGTTTTATTTGTGCGACGTAAAGTTCACAATTACATTAACGACCTGTTGTCACGTCATATAAATGAAGTATAAAAACTTTTGTATCTAGAGATAACTGAACTTTCTTTTTTTTTTTTCTTTCTTATAATCAGTTTTTTTTTGCTTTGTTCTACAGCGATTCATTGTAAATAATTATCTTTTGTAAATAAATTGTAAATATTGTAAAGGGTGTTGATTTGTTCTGAGGTTACTGGTCGCCGTACGGCCTTTCCTGTCACAATGGTGTCAGAAGTGGGATTGGTCGACCAACACGTAAGCTAATTCGAACATTATTATACACCCATTTAACTGCAGCAAATCATTGTAAAGATTCCTCTTGTTTTGTTCAATTGACACATATAATAGTTTTTATCATTTTTCTGAGTGACGGCTTACCTCAACCAGACAAGACAAATCCGTAACTTCACTAAACAGCTTTAGTGGTCACAGACTGTAGACACAGTTGCGTACGACACTTGGAGTCTGTGAGTTCGTTCCTTTATTTTTTCTGTGTGGGGGTTTTTTTTGTGTCACTCTATATTAAGCACCATATATCTGTGCTGAGAGTGAGCGCCCTGACAAGGGAGTATCCTACTCATCTCATAATTGTGCGTTCGCCCTACTTCTCCCAGTGAACTTAATTTGTATTAGAGTACTGTATATCAACCAGATACAGTAATTTATTTTTAATTTGTGTGTTTGAGCAAGCTTGTTACTTGCAAGACTTTAACTACTCTTATGTTGTGCTACACTGTCGTGTTATACCTATACTTTTATCTTAGGATAAAGCACTTGGTTTATTTTGTTGTACACTAAATGTTAACACCAGTCAGTGATTGATATTGATAAGGCAAGGTATTGTTACAGCTACTGTCACTGTACTTTGTTGATTTGTTGGCCTATGCACCTTGATTGACACATATACTGTTGCGCAACTTAGTGTTTATGAATTTTTTGAGACTTTGGTGTAATATATACACGTAGAGTATAGTACTTAGTTTTTGCTTCAGTGGTAACTGTAGGCTTTAGTGTAAACTAGTGTATTCTAGTATTCCCCTCACGATTGTTTATTTAGTTCCTCAGGTGTTATAGTAGCTGTAAGTGCGTAGTGTTAGATTGTGGTTTAACGTAGTGTACTCAAACATGACTAGTGTAGTAAGAGTTCACGAAGGTAGGAAAGGAGTTAGGTTATGAAGGAAGATGAGTTACGTAACTTTGTTAAGGAAAGCAGGCTAGGGACGAGAGGAAAGACATAGTAGATTAGAGGCAGAGAAATTAAGAGCAGAGGGCAGAGAAAGATAATTAATGTGGAGCTAGTGCAGAAAGAAAAATAGAATATGAAATCAAAGTATTTAGAAACAGAGAGATTAAGAGATAGAGCAGAAAAGAATAGATTAGAAGCCAGATAGGGAAAATTAGAGTTTCGAAGTTAGGTTCAGAGGAAAAGATAGAATATGAACGACCGTAGTAAGTTTAGAGGCTGAGAAGGAAAAGTTAGTTAAACGAAAGTTAGAATTAGATAAGTTAAGAAATGGAAAAGAGAAGTTAATGTTAGCTAGGAAGTAAGAACAGAGAAGGAGGAAGCAGAAAGTAGAAAATTAAAACAGAGCATAAGTTTAAGACAGACTTAGAAAGATGAGTAAGAAAAAGGTAAAGTTAAGATTGTCTCCCTTTGATGAGAACTTTGATTCCATGGATGCTACCTTGAATGTGTACGAAACGTACGCTGTTGCTCAGGAATTGGGAGAAAGAATATGGTCACTTAACATACCGTTCCTTCTAAGGGTACGGAAGAGAGGTTTTGATAGGCTTCCTTGAAAAAGAAGGATTATGATAAACTAAAGCCGCTTTGCTACGTCCAGTTCGAACTCACTGACGATGGCTATAAGAAACAGTTTAGAACTGGAGAGCCTCGTGATAATGAACCTTTGTGATGTTTCTAGCCAGAATAAGTTAGATAATTTAGATGGTTGGCATAGACTGAGTAGGTAGATAAAACGTACGAAGGATAGTTAGATTTTTATCTTAGGGACCATTTTTAGATCTATGTTATAGAGAACTTATACCAGAATTGAGTATAAGAAGTTAGTAAAGCTAGGGATGTAGCAGAAGCTGCAGATTTTGTTTGCAAATACTCGAGTCCAAGTATGTCGTGAATCGAACCAATAAGGACCGGAGCTATAAACCATATGAAAACACCTCCGAACAGTATCCATTATCGTAATGTAGGAACTCGTAATAGAGGTATTAGCAATGTTGCAATAGAGGTAGAATTTTCAACCCTTTGGGTTACTGAAGTGTAATAAGTGTGGTCGAATAGGGCATAGCTCATATTTTACTGTAGAGTGGAAATACGGCGGTAATAGTGCCAATTCAGCAGCAGAGTAGAGTAAGCAGGAAATAGTAAAAGGGATAATAAAATAGTAAGGAAAGTAGAATAGAGTAGAGGCCGTGACCGATCTAGGAGTAAAGAGGTAGAGGAAGAAATAGAAAAGAGATAGATTAAGTCAAGAGGTCCAAGAGTGGAAAAAAGCAATTATCGAACTAGTGATGTTGAGAGTTAGGTATCTTTAGTGTAAGTACAAGTCCTACAAAACCCGGTACTTGTAATGGAGGATGTAAACGCTATCGGATACAGTTGTACATGGTGATAGTGAAACGGACTTAGTAAGGCAAGTCAGTTTTTAAGAAACCCCGTAATGTAAGTACAAAGATGGGAGTGAACATACGCGAGATTCGCTAGAATAGATATTGATTGTCCGTATTTCAAGTACAGATAGAGGCGTTGGTTGTAGATAATCCTACCAATGATGTTATAATTGGTAATGTAGAGGGAGCTGTAGAACCTCATTTTTTAGTAGTTTAGCGTCAGCAGTAAAAATAGGGCGCAGCCAAAGTAAGAAGCAAGTAAAGCATAAAGTTCCGTCTCAGATTTTTAGATATATCAAAGGGGATTCTTAGAAAAGCAACAGAAAATAGAACTTAAGATTTGTGTAGAAAGAAGGCTGAGGAGAGGTACGATTATGCATGTAGAGGTAAAGGTTCAGTTAGGTTTGAGATAAGGAAATAGATTTTGTTTATATAGAGAGTATACCAGCCCAAATTGAGACAAAGTTGACAGTTGATTGTACTAAATGTCTTAGAGAAACTGTGCGAAAGTTGCCACATGATTCTTTACGTCAGGCCATTTAGAATAAGGAAAACAGTGATAGGGTATTAGCGAATTTTACGGCCAGGAGTCATGGCCAGTTAGGAGGTACTGTCAGCATGTAGTATGTGTCACGTACTATTAGCTAAGGGTAGAGTAGTAAATTCCGTTAGGAAAAATGCCTTTTGATTGATACTCCGTTTTAAGAAGTTGCCGTCGATATCGTGGTTCCGATCGAACCTATGACTGATAGGAAAACAGGTACATTTTGACTAGGGTAATTTATCTACCTAGATATCCCGAACTATACAACTACATCTAATTGACAGAGAGAGTAGCAGAGACATTAGTAAGATATGTACAGTAGATTTGGAGTGCCAGAGGAAATCTTACCGGATATGGATCGCAGTTTTACGTCAACCTTATGCAGAAGTATAGGTTATTGCATTAAGGCAGTTAACTACAACACCTATCACCCTATGTGTACACGGTTTATTAGAGAAGTTTAACGGTATTTAAAGCAGATGTTGAAGCGTATGTGTAGTGAGAGACCTATAGATTGGGATAGGTATTTGAATGCTATGTTTGTTTGCTTACGTAATTTCAGCATGAAAGTTTGGGATTTCTCCCTTTGAGTTACTATTACGGTAGAACAATCCTGGACCGATAACTGTGCTAAGAGAGTTATGGGCTGGAAAAACGGAGATAATGAGTTAAAAACCACTTACTGTATACGTTATGGGATTTGCAAGAAAAGTTGGAGGATACGTGTAAGAAGCTCCGGCAACAGTTTAGGCAAAAGTAGTGCTAGCTACAAGAAGTATTACAATAGGAAGGCTAAGATAGGAGGTTAAGGCAGGTAGAAAGGTACTTGTATTGTTACCTACGTAACATAATAAGTTGTTGTATACATTGGAAGGGTCCCTTACGTATAGTAGAGTATAATAGACTAGATTACAGGATGAGTAAGACGGAAAGTTGAAAACGTTTTCATGCAAACTTGCTGAAACATACTGTGAAAGGAAGATAATAAGTCATACCAGATAAAGGATAATTTCAGTAAGGTTTGAGCTGCTATTGTAGAGAGGATCAGAGAGATTATGACAGATTAGATCCAATGAAAGTAGTGATGAGTTTTTTCGAGTAGAGTAGAAAAGGATAAGTTTTGTGTCCTTATAAAGCAGGTACAGAAACTACAAAAGATGTAGAGGTAAATCAGATTTACCAGTAGAATGTAAACAGGACGTATAAGTTGTTAAACATTTCTCTAGAATGTACTGGACAGATATCCTGGAAATACAAACTTAGTTGAATAACATGATATTCAGTTGTCACCTACCGATCCGATAAGAGTAAAGGGTTTACCTATACCTTTTCATTCGCAGCCATTAGTGAAAGAGGAAGTAATAAAATGTTGGAGTTGGGAGTAATCGAACCCATCCAATGCACCATTTTCCTCCCATATCGTCCTCATACAAAAAAAGATAACAGTATAAGGTCTGTAAAGATTATCGCAGGTCAACAAACTGACGATTTCGATCTGAACCTATGCCAAACATGGAGAAATGTTTTCAAAGCTATCTAATATAGATATTTTTCTAAAACCTAGACTTGAGCAAAGGATACTGCAGGTTTCCTTTGTCCCTGAAAGGGGCTAACCCAGTCGGCGGGAAACCCGAAAGGTTTTGTTCCAGTTCCGTAAGATGCCCTTGATTAGTTAACGCACCACAACATTTTGTAGACTGATGCTGGAAGTTTTTGAAGGACCCAGCACTCAATAGCTTCATAAGATGATATCCTGGTGTAAACAATCACATGGCCAGAACAGGTAGTAGCCCTTACTGGTTGTTAACCAGACTAAAGAGGCATATTAAAGCAAAACCCGACTAAGTGTTTTATAGTTTCAAGTTAGAAGTAATAGTGACGAGATTGCACGACAGCTGCACATATAGGGAGAACATTTCACAGACCCTGGATCGAAAGGAGGTGGGGGGTAGAGGGGAGGGGGGGGGGAGGGGGGGGTGTGTTTATAGATGGGATTTATAAAGACTGCTAGACAATCCGGAAAACCGAAAACAAGAAGGCAATACGTTCATTCTTAGGTTATTGTAATTTTACAGAATTTTATCCCAAAATTTGCCGCCATTTTGCAGTCAGCTCACGGAGTTTGACGAAAAAGGGTTTTCAAGCCAAATCTTGTAAGTGGTGTAAAGTCAAGAAAAGCGGCAAATGGGGGTAGCGACGGAAGGGGTTCCCCTATTTTGAAGTTGCCAGATTTAGATCAGACTTTTATATTGAGAAGTAGATCTGCAATTTAGGTTGGAGCCATATTGCTTTAAGAAATGATGGCTGAGAAATTACCTGTACCGTATGCTAGTAAAATTGCTACCTAGGGAGCAAAGTCCTCATGGATAGAGAAGAGTGTTCGCGATAGTATGGGCAGTAGCGAAGTGTCACCCGTATTTGTTTCGGTAAAGACTTTGTATAAGACAGATCATCACCGCTCACTTAGTGAATAAGCGAAAACTTAGCAAGGCCAGCTGATGAATGGGCATTGGCATTGCTCCATATAGGAATCAGTATCAAGCAATTTCTGGTAGAGAAAATTAGGTGCAGATTATTTAAGGAAGAGTGGAACAGGGGGGCTATATTATATGAGTACAGATAGTGACAGTGTGTGTTTGCTTTTTGTATTGCTATTTTTTCAGTATGTCATTTCTTTCAATTAAGAAAAATATAAATTCTTTTTAAGGGGACGTGTGTCACAAATAGACATACGGGCCTTATTTTATCTGTAGTGGAAATGCAGGTTATTGCATCCATCTTTTGTAAATTTTTGATTATTGAGGTAAATTCAGATTTCACGCATGAAATACCTCTCATGTTGTTCTGTATTTCATAACATAAATTTCCATGTAAATTTCATTAAATTCGGTTCAGTAATAAGAAAGTTGATATTTTATAAACTTCAGTAATTTATGTTTTTATCCCCAAAACCACTATAATGGGCCTCAAATTGTCAATTTAAATTCGCGCCAAAGTAGTTAGATTTCCCGGCTAGATCGTGAATCCCGTGAAAATGACAATAGTCATAGCTCACGGCTTAGCCGTGAATCCCATGAAATTTAGTATTTGGCGGGACATTATCCTTTAATAGACTGGACTAGATATGCCTTGCGCACACCACCTTACGACTTTATAGACGAATCTATGTCTGAATTATTTTCTTGCTAGAAATTTATGCTCGATCGAGGTAAGAAATTTATTTGTTAGATTTTTGTATGATTTTTGCATTACGATTTTATTTGGTAATTTTGTTCATTCTACAGAATTCTGTAACATTTACTTTTCGGCATATGATTTTAGCTATGTTTCGGTATGTCAGGATGATTTATTAAATTTTTCAGACTTTGGTAAATTATTTGGAAAGAGGAATCTAAAATGTTTCATTTATATAAGATGTAAAATTTGTACTGAAATTTGTAACATGATAATTGTAAAGCACTGTTTCAAAAACTTATGTCAAATATTTTGTTAATTATGGAACGCCATCACTGCACTGTATTGTTATGTATAACTCTATATGGCAAGTCTCAGTACCATGTATGTAATATATTATTGTAATATGAAATTGTGTGCCAGTCTATTGCATACACATACAATGTCCGTTTTAGTGTATGGCATTTGATATTATATGGATGCCAACTATCATATAACGTTTGATTTACATTGAATTTGTTAATTTGTAGTTGTAAATAATAGCTGCAGTTTATCATGTCCGTATCTATAATGTTTCATCATATACTTTTCATATCTTTTTCATACTTAACTTTAGTCTTTTAAGTAAGTAATTTTTGTAATAATGGAAGTAATAAGTGACGTATTTTAATCATGTGACGTCTGAACTTAGTAGCACATATATTTTGTATAAGTAGCACGTATTATTTATGGGAGCCTACGGAGGTATGGTGTACCCAAAGGAGCAGTTTTATGCCCTGACTTATTTGTTTTGCTATGGTGCTTACCATATGTTATATATTTTAGCTTCTTCCGCCAGACGAATTTACCTGGTGATGTCATAACCCGGAAGTACAATGCCCGAGGTTCACTTGTCTTCACTCGCCTGGATGTGATATTCCCAGCGCAGAGCTTTCGTCCCATGGTTGTGCCGTAAACCGCAAAGACGATGATTTTTGTTATCCTCTGAAGTCAGCTCAGGGATGCAATCACCTACCACCATAGGGAGCCAACACGGAATCAACGTATTCACGGTTTAAAGGGACTGTATTCTGAATTTAGAAATCTGTTTTGTTTGTGCTACTTAAAGTTCACAATTACATTAAAGACCTGTGTCACGTCAGATTAGAATGGAAGTATAAGAACTTTTGTATCTAGAGATACTGAACTTTCTTTTTTTTTTTTCTTTCTTATAATCAGTTTTTTTTTCTTTTCACATCTATTCATTGTAAATAATCATCTTTTGTAAATAAATTTGTAAATATTGTAAAGGGTGTTGATTTGTTCTGATGGTTACTGTCGCCGGTACGGCCTTTCCTGTCACATGGTTTCAATATTGTTGTCAATAATTACATTTTATATTGATTATGTATTTTTATGTATATATTCTGTATATATTAATAATGTATAAATCCCTGCTAACATCCATACACTGATAATAGGGTTACAACTTGGGGCTGCCTTACATGAAAAATGTTTTTATAATGGAATATTTATCTTGTTTTGCGTGATTGTGAAATTTATATATGCAGTTATTTACGTGAGAAACAAAGCATTTTGTTTTTGAGTTTGAGAAAAACATGCATTGCATTGAGATATTTATGGGCTTATTAATACATTATTCACTGTTGAAAAGCAGCACTGAACAAAAACTAAAAAACAAAATGAAATATTCAAGTACTTTAAGTAATCTTTAGATTTAAACTTATGAAATTGCAAAAAGCTGTCAAGAATGTGAATAATATTAAGTGTTTGAAAACCAAAATTGTTAAGAAAACAATTGCATAATGCTATTCAAAACATCTAGGAAGAGTGAGTGCCTTCTGAACAACACTTCAGAGTTGCTGAAAACATGTTGCTATTGACTTTACGAAGATCCTTTAGAAGCAAAGAACACAACCAAGCAAATAAATAGCAAACTCAGTTGGATCAAGTCTGTTTATGAGAGGTAATGAAGTGTGAAACACACCTTACACCCACCACTAGTACTGGCTTAAGAGGAATTCTGTTTTAGTAAACATGGTCCAAACGGGCCAGAAAATCTAACAAGACTGAAACCGAGTACGAGGTGATATTTTATAAACATCACATGGCACTTAAGACTTTTTCGTGATAGCACATTGTTTTTTTAAGATGATCCTTTAGAAGCATAACAACACAACCAAGCAAAATAACAACTGATTTGATTTGATTGTGTCTGTCCGCTAGATGTAGTGAAATGTGAAATTGCTCTCACGTCCCTAGCACTAGCTTAAACAGCCTTCTGCAATAGTAAAGTTGTATGCCGGATTAGTTAAAACCTGAATCTAAAATTAGATGAAATGTCTGAAAAATATGAACTGCACACAATTTGAGGTAGCAGTTTTACAAGAACATCACATTCTGCACGTCTTGATTAAGATGTGACTTACGATATTTTCACTTTAATGTTACCTAATATAGCATATTTGCTCTCTTGTTGGTTAGCTGTTACGAATAATATGTTGCTTTATAACATATTATTTATAAAATAGAAAGCATCTGACAAAAGAAGATCATAGGCTCTCAAAAATCACTTTATTTTTATGAATGACATTTGATCACACTTTGATTAGCAACTTGTATCGTGCACTCGAGTTTGTTGCTAAAGTTTGAACTTTTGACAAAGACGGGTCGTAACTTAATTGATAATCAAACTTTATTTGTTATGATTGATGCATAGCTTCTCTTAGTAGAGTTTCTCTTAATGTTCCGGTATATCCAGGAATATTCCATCACATAATACAGTTCAGTCCTTGTCTTTACAATTTAAAATATTAAAACAATATTTTGTACATTCTGTCATTCTTGTAAATGTTTCAAAATGACAACAATAGTTTTCTTTATTTCATATCTATAAAGTTTTATATACTTCTTATATCTTGATTTGTGTTTACTTAAATACCTGCATATATTTTTTTGTTTGTTGCTTTGGTTTAGCACCACTTTGCAACAGAAATTCAGTCATGTAATGTTGAGCAGTTAATCTAACAAGTGTCCCTGGATTCTGTACCGGAACTACACAGTTCTCTACAGGCAAGTGCTAAGTTATCCGTATTATACAGGTGTAAGTCTATTGACTTCAGACAGAATATCTTTATTGAATTGTCACGGAGAGCAGCAAAGGCCTCATCCTGATATGAACCGTCCTATCGAGCTAGGGTTGGTTTTTTATATGTTCTTATAATGCTACTATTTCTAAAATTCAAAAACATATTTCTTATAAAACTTGACTTTTACTCACAGGACGACTGCACATATCACCAGTATGATCAATATTGTGAACGCACAGATGGATATTATTTTATGTTTTATTGACATTCCATCTAAAATTATAGATACATGGATGTTGCAATATATATTTTAGGCAATTTCTGAAATAACAGAAGAAAACCTTAAAACTTACCACTAACAGTTTAAATAAATGAATATGTGACAATTTGGGCTTCAAATTCTTCTAAAATATCTTTTTAAAAAGCAATGGTAGTGGTAACGTATCTTTAAGTGTGTTACGGAAAAAAATCACACTGTCGGACAAATAAAGAAGCATATTGTATTGTTATATTACAAAATAAGTAAAGTTAATTATGTTTCTGGAATATTTACTAAATAATTGATGCAATACAACAAGGTTGTTGAAATGGTAACGTAACATGTGTAATGTATGTTATATTTTTATTCTTCCTTCAATACAATGTTAACGCGATGTCTGCGAACATGATAGACCAAATAAAAATTGTTATTTCATTGATAACAATTAATTATATCATTTTATACAGTTTTAGTGGTCTCAGAATGTTATTCGCTGTTTTTTACACTGCCTCATTTTATGCAAATTAGCTGAGCACATCCAGTTTTGAGTAAAAATAATTACCATAAAGGTAACAAAATAATATATTAAAACACACCGAGAGACTTTAAGACCACATCAAAGCTGTTTGGTACATTAAAATTGATTTGAACCTTAGAAAATATTATTTTTTAACAAAATTTTGTCATTTTGTAACATTCTCATTAATATTCATTAATATGCAAATTAGTAAATTAAAATAAAAATGCTGCTATTTAAAGGCCAATGTCTTAGCTCCATTTTGACACCATTTTTATTGTTTTATAACCTAAACTGGCCAGGATATGACTGCTTATCTTCTATATGGTTGTCCTTTTCAAAAATGAACGGTTCCCATGGAAACAGTGAAATCATATATAGTTCAAAAGAGATTTTCTATGGGAACTTTTTTTTTTTGAAAGAGTTGGTCCTACCGAACAATTTGGTACCTATGAAAAACTATCTTATCAAGTTTCTGTTGATAATTAAGCTTAAAGAAGCAAATAAAGGTTTTACTGCGTTTTTGGTGCAGAGTAAAGTTTAACATGCCTATTTTTGCATGTGTCATTATTTAAGGAGGTAGGTTACCTTGTTACAAGGGTAAATTCAAATTAGTTGAACCGCAGCATTTTTTTGAATTTCATCTAATATGAAGTTTTAACTGCTACAATCTCAATTTCGTTTGTCTCTGTCCCTTCTAGTTCAGTTTTTATCAAGGTTTGAAGAACATGACCCTCCAAAGGTATTTCATATTGAAAGAAGAAGGAAAATACGGATATTTAACACTTTTCACTGTATTTTAGTTTCATTGATATCCGTAGAAGTCTGCATAATTGATAATTTTACTAGAATGCACGTTAGCTTTCTAATATCAGCTTAAAATGTGTATGTCGCGGGGCTCGTGTTTCCATGGTAACGCATTTTCTCTCATTTTTAAAAAACTATGAATAAAAATACGGGTTTTCGACGGCTTCAGTGCCATTCTGTTAATGACCGGCATGGAATATTTGGGTAATATTATTAGCAAAATACCAGGCACTTTACATGGTACCCTATTTTTCTTAAAGTTTAAAGTAACCATGGCAACAGAGACGTTTAAAATAGCTTATATCTTGCTTTTTGTCGTAATTTCTTATAAAAGATATTGAATAAGGTTATCTTTCTAGTTACTGTATCTTTAAAACATATTATTTCTAACATAAGTTATATTTTCGTGTTATCTGCATTTATTCAAACAAATTTCACAGCTTAGAATACTTACAGCAGTACCCCTCGTCTGGCATTTTTTATGGAAAAATCGTTCAGCATGCTGCTATTATTCTCATGGATATTGTTGAAATGAAAATAAAAAGCCGAAGCTGTGTTTCTTAAATAGACCAGTGTCAACGCTTTTGAATTTTACATTTAGATACATAGGTCACGGGCTTCGTTTCCATGGTAACATCAATTTAATTCAAGAAACAACAATTTTCTATTAAAATTTGAACAATTTTAGATCTAAATTCTAGTATATAAGTAACAAATTATCAACAGAACCAGAAAAAACAGGTATTACAAATCAAACTGCTAGATTTTTTATTTGAAAATGGCCGTAATAAGTAACCTTTCACCCAACTATATTTCAAATAACATTGGCTATCTTCGTCCATTTTCTTACATTCCGCATAACATTTCAATATAACTACATAAAAGAAGCAAAATATTGATTATTTTTCAGAGCAAAAGACTCATAAGAAATATTTAAGCAAATAATGGTTATTTGAAAATAGTTAAAATAAAGAAAATGCACAGAATTACGTACTTTCAAGAAAAAAGCTGTTAATTTTGCGCGGTAACTGACACGTAACGTCATGACGTCAATGACGTCATTTTAAGACAACATTGTTTTGAAGCGTTTCTGCGGCAATTTATTCATTATTTCTGCATTATTAAGCCATAAAGCAACACATCAAAGACAGGTTCATGATTTGTTTTCAGAAGAATGAATATACAAACACATTTAGTTTGTCGTAAAAGTCGTCGTAAATCGTCACGTTAGCTTCCGGTTGGACATGCGCACATACAAATATGAAGGTAACCTACCTCCTTAAGAAATAATTTATAGCAAAAGAGTGTTTAACACTTATTTATGCACGATGGGTGGTTATACGTCGGACGTAATAATTTCACGTATTACCGCCAGAGTGTATAAATAGTGTTAAAATACGGTTTGGGTATAAATCATTTCGATTCTAATATGCCTTTAATCTAAAACAGTAGATAAAATATAGTAGCGCTCTTTCTTTGTCGCTACAAAAGCATTGACGTCAATGCACGTTAATGTGACGTCATTCTAGCGTAAGAGTGTTTTAACAGAGAAAAGCATATTAAAATTGAAAATATCTGATCGATAAGGTTTAGTCCAGTACAGAAGGGTTTTACTGGCCGCTGTAATGATACTCGCTTGATTTGTTTTATTATTATTATTGTACACAAAAAGTACCAAAACGATATGACACTTACGTGTACCTAATAAAACCTAGAGTGATGTTGTATGTGCGGAATACCGTTGATTTTGTAAGCTGCTGGTAAGTCATAATGTTCATTCACATTCACTTGCGGTATGTGAAGTTTGCTACGTGCAGCAACACTTTAAATCATATCCACGCTTATGTTCCACTTCCATTTTGATACATGCAAGACAATATCATTTATAAAGCTATTTACACCAAGTGTATATTTATGATAAAAAGAACGATTCTATGGAAACAAATCCAATAGCAGAGATTTGCTGTCTGAAACTTTAAACATTTTAAACTCACCTATTTGTCAAGGACTAGAAATGTTCAAAACTGTGTGTAAAAGTATTGTATGCATGCTACTGATATCTTATGTTGTCATAAAGCAAAAAAAATAAAATATCATGTCGACATACAAAAGCTACGAATATATCAATATAAACAGTAAAAGAACCTTCCCGTTCCGTATCTACTGGTTTTCTCTACTTCACGAACGGGAAACGTGATACTAAATATAGTAACAGAATCACAATTGTCCTTGTTTCGTTCGTAAGAATTCATATGGTACCATTAAATAAAAAAAACGAGCGTTTTCTACATTTTTACGTTTTATTTTTTATGTGCAAATAAATGGTTTAGTAAAATTTTTAATTTCTAAATTTCATAGCTTCCCGAATCCATCAAACAGATTTCTACAGTGCTTTATTTTCTTTCTGGAATAGCAACGTACACTTAGTTATCATTAAACGTTTCCATACGTACGTTTGACGACTACTTGTTACTGAAATGTAAGAGAGTCAAATACGGGCTAATGGTGTACTTCGGAAACTTGACGAAATCTCCCTACTGTAACAATGAACACTGTTTTTATGATTGAAAAATTGTTGGAATAAAGCCAGCAGACATTTAGAAATTGACCAACATATTATTGAGTAAACGTGAAAAACGGAACTTGCTTAATTGTATAAAATGCATATTTGATGTAAACTGAATGTGAAAATAATCCGTTTTTAAAAGCATGCATTGGCGTGCGAAGTTTAGGACAAGTTTCGTTTTAGTCAATATATTGTCTAGACAAAAAAGTTGAGGTTTCTTAAAGGTAATTTGAAAGGCTGCTGGACTGGAAGACAGACATTTAAAGTACTCTTAGAAACAAAGAAATTATGTCCAGAACTTTTCATATTTAAATTCTGTTTTAAAGCCAAAAACTTCTACACAGTATAATAAAAGTAGTAAAGATACATACACAGTTAAAATTGCGGGGTGATACCCTAAGGCAAATGAATTAACAGAAAGACCGTGGCGTGCCTCGGCTATTTTTGCCATATCTAATGGGAGTTGAATACAAATTAGTTTGTGAAATACAAGCTGTACACAAGAACAAAATTGATTAGCTCTTAGGCTGGACAACAGCTACTGAAAATAAATAGGATGCCCCACGACAGGTGAAAATAAAGTATTTTCTGAAAAGCTTGTGGATAAATAATTTGATGTTAATTTAAACTAAATTCGGGGCAGCTAAATAGAAGAGTGTTATACTTTAACTGCCTGTAATTTTACTGTAACGTTAAACTAGCGTTGTGCTCTAAATTGCAATAGAAACCGACGGTGTTTAATAATTGGAGTTTTCTTATTTCCATGGACAAATAAATAAACAACGCATGACACATATTACCCAAAATTTTAATAAACCACGTCATAAATTTTCTCAGTTATAAAACTGGATATTACATTTGCTTGTTCTTTAGAGTATCTTAAGACAAAAATATAGATAGCTTTCTGAAACCGTACATGAAAATGTTTTTCTAAACTGTGTTTTAGCATTTGTTAACAGCTTCTGTAGACAATCGTGTACTTGTTTTAGCAAGTACAATAGCACATGTACAAATGTATTTACACGCGTTACAATAAAACTAAATCTGTTTGGTACCGGTACGGAAATTGCACTTGTGTGAACAGAATAGATTAAGTTAGTGTCTTTTTGTCGAAAACTACATTATTCTAAATCTGACCAAACTTGCGAAATTCAATCAGGAATGGCTTATATTGTATGTTTCCGGTCATTCGGTAAAGTATATATTTAATTGCATAGCATATTCTTGTCGCGAACAAAACAAGGACGAAGGGACTGTTTTCACTTAATGACCAGCAGCAAGGCAGGCTAACGAGGTAAAGTAGTTCAAGGTTCACATGCTTGTTTGGAAACGAACTTATTCTTATATACATATATATATATATATATACATTTATGTCTGACATGGTCATTTAATATAGAGATGATACCTAAAAATTCAGTCAGGAAACCAATCATGACATTCATGTATATATTCCATTTATACATTACATTTGTACAAAACAAGTGACAAAAAATCTTCGTGTATGGAGCCTTTATGACCGCATCTTTATTTACATTCAGTAAGAAAGACATACTGAAGTAAGCTTTATCCAACATACATCAGTTGCGAGAGTACACCGTCGACTTTGCTGCGAGATAGAATTGTATTAACATTACAAATATGCCAAACCTCTGTTTAAACGTAAGTGGTATTTAAATGGTGTCTTTATAGTATGCTCTGGTTTTCTAAAATGCTTAAATTTATTCCCTTGTCTTCTAGCGTAATCCTATCAGAGACGACAAATGTTTGAACATGCTCAATACTCTGAAGTATCTGGTATGTCAAATCGGATTACTAAATTTAAATGTAACACCCAATTTGTATTAGTAAAATGCGTATTTTGCGCGAGTGAAGTATTCTCTTTAAAATTACCAGAAAATCCGTATTTACAATCAATAAAACAAGTGACAGGAAATAGCCGTACTTCTTGGTCGATTTAGTAAGGTCTTAGCTGGGAAACGTTATTGAATTTGTATTAGTTTTGTCTCGATGAGCCTGTTTCATGCTATCTCAATTCCGTTAATTCGTTTCTGTTGATACAATTTATCGGATTTATTCTACACAATATTTGACATTGAAATGACTACTTTCAAAAACTTCACCTCAAAACCAAACTAAAACGCTACCTAGCTTAATTTGTTTTCCTCAGATAGACCCGTTTCAGTTCTCAATTTACTCCTGCGCTGACACCTTTTATTCTTCGGTATTGCCTGGAAACAGCCATACACGGGACTATTTATAGGTTTTAAGGGTTAATATTTACAGTTACTTTAAATTTTGTATGGAAAGGAAAAAGCGTTTAGTTTCATTTATAAATTTATCAATAAGGATGTAAAAATATCAAGGACTGCCTTTTCCGCGAGAGTACACGTGCAATCTGACGTCATTAAAATAATCCTGAGATTTATATTGATTTTCTGATACTCATGGAAAGCAAACCATTATTATAAGAACAGAATTAATGCTATATTTTTGTCAATTTATACGTGTATAAACCACAGTAGGACTTCTTTAAACTCATCCAAGAAAAGCTGACGCTGAACCCGCATAAAAAATATACAATTTGCCTCGTTCGACGTCAGAAAAGCATTAATTTAGATTCGACAAATACACACTATCAGGAATTAATCAAATCGATTAATTTGAACTTAAAACTAGGAACAAAAAGACTATGTTTTGTCAAAGAAAATCTTGCTATGGTAATCGCTATCTGATTTTATATGAAGTCATGAAAACATATGACAAATCGTCCTACCAAGAATCTAACTATCAAGCTATTATACAACCTTCTGCGTGGTAAAAATGAATAACATCACAAAAGAAAATAAAAGAAAACATAGTGGAATGTGACATTTTTCAGCACTATTAGGTGTCATCCTAACCAGGCATAAATAGCCAAGGTTAGCAAAAGCGAGCAATTTCACAACCACATCGTCAAGATAAGAAACCATATATCTATTTGTGAGAATGTGAGAAATGTCGTTTGCACAATGATTTAAAGGATTTTAATTTTTCGCCCACAATTTTACGAATGTATCCCTTTAAGCAAAGTAAAACTGGTGCAATGATATTTGGTAAGCGAAACATGAAATTAAGGGATCCTTTGATTAACTTACCGACGCTTTTATACTGCAAAGCAAAAACTTCATACTTATCTGAGTGGAAATACAGCCCAATGTTACGCCACACGACTAACAATATGCAAATTGACAACAATTTACTTTTATTTTATGTAATCATCATGGCATATATTGAAACAGATAAAGCGCTTCCAACTTCTTCTGTAGGCGAAACAAAATGTTACATATATATCTTGTTATTAAAATACGACAGAATAGCGGTTTACTGTCTTATGATTAGTATATTTTAGCATTTTATCTATATCATTCTCTTATGATTCTTCGAATACATTTATCAGAAAAAAAGTTGCGTCTTTACATTGCCATTCATGGTATATTTTCTAAAACAACTGATTAAACAATCTCTGTTTCAAATAACTTGCTTGACCGACAAGACCAAAACCTGAAGGCGATTACACTGAAGCACGGCATTCGTTATCAAAATATCAAGCAACAATAAGAGATATTGTCAACAGATATAGATACTTAATACAATGTATACAAAAACTGATATTAAACTTTCAGTAAAATGTACACTATTCCATATGGTTAATATCAAGTCCTGTGGTCTTTGTTTTGCCAAGTCATACCAGAGACCTAAAAAGTATCGGTAGCTCGCTTGCGTGATGTTCAGCAATAAAAGGGAAACTAGCCTCATTACCTTTCATACGCTCGTAGTAATTGATTCTATCAGGAGTGCGTTGTACATAATTTCATGGGTCATGTCATCTCTAGGAATTATTATTAAAGACACGCGTATTCATTATCTATTCTTTAAAGGATCTCAATACAGATCGATTTTGATGCTTGTTGTCGTCAGATTGCGGAAACCATTTGTGGTAAATGGGGCCGTCGTACGAATGCTGGTCCAACTGCATTAACGACTTGGAAATGAAATATAGTTAACATTATCGATTATCGTAAAAAATTAAAAAACCAAATAAATACCTGCTTCCATCTAAACACATATTTACTTTAAGACATATGAAAAAAACAAATCCAAGACTTTCATTCTAAATATGTTTCAGTTCCAGCAGACAAGGCGGCCAACAATATTATCATCATTTGAAGCCTACATTATATTAATGTTTTACGAAACGAAATTAATAGTACTAACTATTCTGTTGAAAAACTTTGGTCAAGTATCACATCATGTCTTACTGCTGTAAAAGCCCTTGTGAAAAGATATTGCGATAAAGTATAGTACGAACATTCTTGTAAACACTTGTTTCGGTCGATATAAAAATCTGGCGAAATCCTGGAAAAGATTAGAATCGATAATTACAAGGTGTCTTCAGTCAGTACATACGACTTTTCTACTTTGTATTCCATTTTACCACATAAATTAATAAATGATTACATTTCTCGCTTGCAATGTCAATAAAGCATGTTTTTTCTAGTTGCATTGCTGAAGATTTCACTATGACTGAGGACCTGTCACGACGTTTGCAAAGCCCCTTCTTTTTTATTGAACAATCATTACATCAAATTTGGAATATACTTTCAAGGAAGTAATTGGTATTCCCATTAGAACAAATTTTGCACCATTTGTCGCAGATGTGTTTTTATATAGTTATGAAATAGATTTTATGATGAGCCTTTACAAAAACGCAGGCAGACATTATTACTGCATTTAATAGTACAGCACGCTATCTGGATGGTATTCTTAGTACGGTAGTACGGATAATACGTGTTTTGCTCATTTGGAGGACACTGTTTATCCCCGGTTAAATAAAACTAACAATTCGGATACTGCTGCTTCATCTCTCTTTTTATGATAATATTATACATGCTAACCTTTATGACATGAGGGATGATTTTAATTTTAGTAATGTAAATAACTCCCCCACACCACCCCCTTTTGAATCAACGTAAATAGCTATGTAAAAAGTATAAGAGTAATTTGAAAAATGTTCTTCAGTTACACTTGTATTAGGCAACGACATAGTAGTGTTAGAGTTCCAACTGCTTCATACAAATCTAATACAAAGTTTTAGACAGATGACATACAGTAAAGAACACACTATTTCAATTGCTAACTATAAACAATGAGCACCAATAAGTGTCTGTTAAAACCATAAACTACATCAAAGTAGGTAAGTCAGATATTCCTCAGAAATCAGTTTACCGCAGTTACATTGTAAAATGTTTTATGTTTTAACAGTAACTCAGTAGTCAAGCCAAAATTCTAAGTTATTCAACAGTAGAAAACAAGGTACATTCAGTAAGACGAATGGAACATATCTGGCTGATAAATACTAAAAAAAGGATAATTCAATAAATTCTGTCACTAATGGTTTTCAACAGAAACAGTTGTATAGTGGACGCAACTTGACCCCGATGGATGACCTTTGTATTATAATACATAATAAGGCACAACCTATTATTGAAAAGGAGTGTACGTAAAACACGAGCTGCACGAGAAAAGGGAAAAATAAATGTGTGTAAATATAAATTAGTGTATTGGAAAGTTTTAACTGATCAAATGTAAGTATATATACTTTGAGACTGCACTGATTACAAACGAATTCCATATAAATATACACGGCTACCCTAAGCACCCTTGATTTCTTCAATGAAATAATCGATATGAATAATCAGCCTAAGGTCAACCATCGCGGTCAAGTTGCAACTACTATACATAACAGCACAAGAGTTTTGTACTTGGTAACTCATGTTTACTCAACATACCTGTGAAATATCGATTTAATCCAGTCACAACTGACCCAATTATAAATTGCTGAATTTTACAGACTTAGTTTGATCACCTACTCTTGTAACTATAGTTTATCTATTGTTGCATCGAACTGACACCAGTTAATTGATAAGACAATTTCTCGGCACCGCCGTTTGTTTTCACTGAATATGCAAGTTAAGCATGCCTCCAAGGACCAATTATCGTTTAAGGAAAGCCAGTAAGGATTTCAGGTTCATATTTTCATATGTAAAATATTGTTTGGTTCACATGCAAGCTATTCCTTCTTTTCTGATTTAGCACGTTTACAACTGATACAGGAGATTAAAAGTGGGTGTTTCTCATTTATTGTTAGAATCCTGCCTTAACTGAGCCGCGAAAATAATGTTTAAATTATATCTAAATACATATATTGTCGAATCGATAGAGCGAGGCAGAGAAGCAAAAACACAAAATTACTTGGCCTAGGTTGAAACACGAAAACCTCGTGACCTGTCATAAAATGACGAGAGTATTGTTTTGTGACTATTCAACTGCAAAGACACAACTGAAGAAATGGGCCTCAAATGTCCGGGTTAAATCCTAACAGTAAATATCACAGTTTTAAGCACGCCTTCACAGGGCGGGCAAGAAAAGCAGGTATAAGTACCACCGTGTTTTTTAAATGTACCAAACTAATGTCTTTAATGTAAATGCGCCGTTTATCTTTTTTAAAGATGTTTCTTGTTAAACTATAGTTAATGTGGCGGGCTAGCGTGGTTCCTCTAGTTTCAAAATGTCTGAACCCAGGAAGCGTGCCCCCCCCCCCCCCCCCCCCCCCCCACCGGGTATGTATCGAAAGGGTATTCAAAGACGACAAGAGGAGCACAGGAAAATGTTGGTGTAAATTGCATGTACCGCATGCAAATGATTTAGTGAAAGGAAAATGAAGTTGGACTTTTTATACGTCATCTATTGGCGTATATCTGCCTGTTTCAAGACAAAAAGTTTTATTTAAATTAATTGTTCTTAATTGCTGACGGAAATTCATATTTAACAATCATAAATTAGGACATGTGAGCAAGAGCATTATTAACAGGAATTCATTGTGCAGAAAACGATAATATTATTATTATTATTATTATTATATTATTATTATTATACCACATTTATATAGCACTCTTTTCATGCACTTGTACACGTTCAAAAGTGCTTTACAGAATAAATTGCAAAAATACAAACAAATACGTATACAAAGATAATGCATTCCACATTAACAAAAATCATGAATGAAAACAAGTATAATTTAAAAAAAACAAGATAAAAAAAATAAATGTATCGGTCAGTTAACAAAATATTGTACAAAAAAGTGGGTTTTGAGCAGGCTTTTGAAAGCAGCTAGCGTGTCAGCTTCCCTGATTTTGACAGGAAGAGAGTTCCAAAGCTTTGGAGCAGTGCACGAAAAGCTGCGATTGCCATACATCATGGTATTAGATTTTGGCATAACCAGTGACAGCGTGTCTTGCGATCTTAGGGTCCTGACCGGTTTATACACTTCTAGCATATCCCTAATATAGGCAGGGGACTGATTGTGTAACGCCTTAAAGGTGTGGGTCAGAACCTTGTACTGCACCCTGTATTTCACTGGCAACCAGTGAAGCTCCTTCAGAACCGGTGTTATATGATTGCGACGGGGCGTCTTAGTGATTACGCGAGCTGCAGTGTTCTGGACATGTTGCAACTTGTTAAGTGTGCTGTTTGGTATACCACTTAACAAGGCATTACAGTAGTCTAACCGTGAAGTAACCAGGCTGTTTATAAGGGTTTTTTGTGGCATCACTGGTAAGATACCGTCTGATGTGACCTATTCTGCGAAGTTGTGCATATCCAGCCCGGCACACCGAGTTGACTTGTTGTTCCATATCCATACCGCTGTCAAATACTGCTCCAAGATTCCTAACACATTTCGTGGATTTTATCACAGAATCACCGACCTTCACAGAAACGTCATCAATGTACTTGGAGTTACGCTTTGATGTCAATAGCATTACCTCAGTTTTGTCAGCATTGAGCTTCAGCATGTTGGAATTCATCCACGAGACAATTTCAGTCAGACAGCTCTCAATGCGGCGCAAAGCTTCACTTCTGGCCACAGCCTCTATCGGCTTAAAAGATAGGTATAATTGAGAGTCATCAGCGTAGAAATGATGAAGAAGTCCATGACGTCTGCATATGGCACCCACGGGTTTAGTGTACATGATATAGTTCTTTGGACCAAGCACTGATCCCTGGGGCACACTGTATTTTATCAACGTAGGCGTCGACAACTCACCATCAACGCATACAGTTTGATAGCGGTCACTAAGATATGATGACATCCATGCAAGTGCTTTGTGTGTGACTCCAAAATGATGTTCGAGCCGGTGTAACAGTGTTTGGTGATCAATCGTGTCGAAAGCCGCAGAAAGATCGAGTAGCACGAGGACTGTTACAGAATTTTGATCGAGAGATGTGAGGATGTCATTCTGTACCTTTATCAAAGCCGACTCAGTTGAATGAAACTTTCTGTAAGCAGACTGCAGTCCCTCATGTAGCTCATTTTCACTCAAGTGCCGCTCAAGACGCGCATCTACTACCTTTTCTAAGATTTTTGAAATGAAAGGGAGGTTAGATACAGGCCTGTAGTTTTTGAGAATGTTTGGTTCAAGACCTGGTTTCTTAAGCAGGGGTCTTATCCTAGCACTTTTAAACTCTTTTGGTACATAACCTAATTCCATTGATGTATTTATGATGTTTGTTATCAGCGGCAAGAGCTCATCTAGACATTTCTTCAGAAGCCATGTTGGTAAAGGGTCAAGTTCGCAGGATTTGTTTGGAGATTTTTGTATAATTTGTTCTACCTCTTCTATCGTTGTAGGAGCCAAATCAATAAGACAGTTTGCTACTTCTTGGTGTTCTGGACAATGCAAGTCTACTGAATCACGATCCGTTTGGCTATGCGAAATAATATCATTCCTAATGTTCTCAATTTTCTCGATGAAAAAGTCACTAAACTTCTGCGCAAGTTCCTTTGGTGATGTGTTAGAGGGACGGGAAGCATCTTGGCTGTCTCCTAGTAGATTTTTGGTTATCTTGGCCAAACTTTTGTGGTCAGTGCCACACGACTTCACCTTATCAGAGAAGTAGTCGGTTCGGGCCTGAATTAGGAGTTTATTCATGGTAGCACATTGGTCCCTATAAAGTTGATGGTCGATTGTTAGTTTGGATTTACGCCACTTCCGCTCAAGCTTGCGTTTTAAGTGTTTAGCCTCATGAAGTTCGTCTGTAAACCACGGACAGCTAGGTCGAAGAACGATAGTTTTTGTGCGTAAAGGAGCGTGTTTATCTATCAGTAAGGATAATCCTTTTGAATATGCATTTACTAGCTGATCCACGTCTGCGCCTTCTGGAAGCGTATTTAGTACAAGGGACGCTGAGATGTCTTGTTTGAAAGAACTTACGTCAATAGAGCGTAGTTTCCGAAAAGAAACTTGCTTCCGTATCGGAGCTGGTTTTGCGGCACTGGCGTTGAAGTGAATTGCATGGTGATCCTGTGACATATTACCAGTATTGTCACAAAGACCTGGATCGATGACCTCGACACATGATATTATTTTGCTGTCGTTCCTGGTTATTACAACATCTAATGTATGACCGCGGGCATGGGTTGGTCCGTTCACATGTTGATGCATACCACATGACTGAAGTACACTTTTAAATCTGACAGCATCTCGGTCTGATGGAATATCAAGATGGAAATTCATGTCTCCCACAATGATGATGTCTTTATCAACTGTAGCATACCTGCCTAGGAAAGTAGGCCATTCTTCCTCTAGAAACACACTAGTCTTTAAACCGTTTTGTTTTGTTGGTGGTGGTCTATATATCACTGCCACTCGTGCAGAAAATCCATTGATGCTCAAATTACAATCCATGTATTTCAAATTGTTTAAAATCTTTGTCACGACTAGATGCAACAACACAAAGAGTAAATACAGACTTATGTATGAGAGCCACACCCCTCCACGGCTGCCGCTGCACCGTGCCACACTTTTAATTGAATATCCATTCGGTTTAAGTTCGCCAATACACGTTTTATCCAGGATAGTTCCGAGCCAAGTCTCAGTGAGTGCTACCAAATCAAAATCATTTGAAACTATGTGATCACACAGAGAAACTGTCTTATTTTTGACAGATCTTGGATTGAAACTGCATACACGAATTTTCTTCTCACTTCTTCCTGTTGTAATGGATTCACATCTAATTTTGGTAACATTTTTGGTATTTTGCTGATGAATTTCAAGATTTTGACTATCCATACAATTTGAACTTTTCATATAAATTTCATTTCGTGGTCGAACTATAATTGTGATTTCTTCAGGCAGTACTTGTAAATTATACAAATGGACCCCTTTATTGACATCCCATATTGATTTAACTTTATGTTTACCTCCTCTTGAACCTCTGTATTTTAAAATACCTAACTGTTTTATTGTTGTTAAAAGAGGAATATCTGGCCGAAATTTCCCCCGGGCATACTTTCCAATATCAAGTAGTTCACGTCTATTGTATTGGTGTTTGACATGAAAAGCTACAAGTGATAATTGGCCAATCATTGTGTGTGAAGAGAAATCAGTTGAAAATTTCAACGTTATTCTGAAAAAAAAAATGCACAAATAAATTGAAAAAATACCAACAAAATGCAAGTATTTCACAATATTTAAGTTTATGTTTCTTGAAAAAGATCTATACAAATTCTAGTGTGCATTAAAATCATTTTATCATTTAGTCTGTTTCAAGTCTTAAATACGGACACTAAAATGATCTTAATTATTGATTTTAAATGAATGTTTTTGTAATACCAGCAGGATTTGCACTTTGAAGAATTTATTGCTTTGAAATCACAACATGGAAATAGCGCGCCATCAATCAGTAGGACATTTTTTTCTGTCTGCTCTCTTCTGAATCTCAGAATGCATGCAAATATCTTTATTATACAAACAACTTAGAACAACGTTTTAGAGAGCCCATTATTTTAGCCGCTTTTATTGAATTACACACTAGTGTATCATTGAAGGTTCCATTTGCACTTCCGTCTGCGGATGTCCCTAAATTGTTTTTGGTATTTGCAACATGTGTAAATGTTGCGTTTTTCTCAACACGGGGCTAGAGGGGCGTGGACGGTAGCATGCATTCCCATTACCGTCTATGAACAGGCTTAATCCAATAGAAAATGTGGAAAACCACAGGTCGTCCATCAGGACAAAAACGAAAATGTTGCAGGCTCGGTTTAATTGTGCCTGTTCATGGACGGTAGTGGAAATGCAAGCTACGCCCTCTAGCCCCTCAACATTTACGCATGCTATAAACCGAGCCTGCAACATTTTCATTTTTGTCGTGTTGATCGGCCTGTGGATCTTCCACGGTATCTATCATAAGAAAATGAAACTGCAAACAGAACAAAGTTACATGCACTTTTCAGCGAAACCATATTGTAATTTAAAACGAATTTTGGAAACGATAAGTGAAGGGTGCATTAACTCTGCTTAAACATTTTTAGGCTGATTGAAGCGATATTTAAGACATTTTGGTTACATAAGTCTTTACGCAACAAGTAAACTCGATTTAAAACAATGTCGTACAGAGTGTATACATATATCCAGGATCTTTAAGTTATACAACTGCTCGCCGTTATATAACTGGAATACTGTTGCAAAAACGGCATTAAACCCAAAACAGACAAAAAATAACACGCGTATTTATTTAGACTGGTATAATGAAGTTGTAATCGTGATGAATCTGTAGTCTAGTTAAATTACTTTCTTTTCAGTGCAAATTAATCGTCGTCTATTGACCGAATACTATACTGTTCAAATTGTGATTAACTTTTAAGTTTGGTACGTATCGTTACTTAAAGAAAACATCCATCTCGTGGATAATAGACATGCATTCCTTTAAAATTCTCATTTAAATCCTTCTCCAATGATACACAAACTACAAACAACTTTGTTACGATGTGTGTACATGCTTAGTTCTCGTATGTTGCAGTTATAAAAAACAAAAACAAATATCAAACAGGGAATGCCACGTACCAAAAACGCAGCCTCCCCAAAACGAAACCCACAGCACGCAGACGTGCACACCACAAACACACACACACACATACACGCACACGCACACACACACACACACACACACACACACACACACACACACAAAGCCAACACATGAGGACAAAACGAACAAACAAAGGAACACAGTGGGGCACCGCCTTGGAACGGTCAATGGCAAAAACACCACTGGGGAGCTTAAACCGGTTTATGGTGCGCACCCAACCTCACTCTTACTCCCACCATGTTCCAAAGACACGGGACAGTGTAAATAAAAGTAATCCCCTCCAGGTGAATCTCTAACACACGTAATGGAAACAAAAAGGCATGACATGTAAAACACAAAAATGCTCGTGTATAAATATATAAAAAGCAAACCTTTAGAACCAAAAACGTATGTACTCAATGCCTTTTCAGAAGACAGAGCAACAAGAGAAACACCCTTAAGGGCCCGACGAAACTGGTCAGACAGACATCAAAACAGTTCAGTCCTGGTAGGATTAAAAACTGCTTATCATAGAGTCCTCCCTCTCTTCCGTCAGACACAATCAAAGAGGGAAGCGTAGTGTCCAACTGTAAACGGGTTGAACACTAAACATGCGGTATGTCTCAAAACAGTTGGGTCGTAACCTCTTTTAATAAAACGTTTTATAATTTTATCAAATACATTTGGAAAATTACCATGACCCAAGATCTTACGGAGTTTGTAAACACATCCCCATAAAAAACGGGTTTAGAAATACCTTCTCGCAGAAGTGTCTTTAAATTACTATTGAATTTTAAAACTAAATCAGAATTACGATAGTAAAATTTAGCAAAATATTTACGCAATTTGTAATAACGGTAGTCTTGCTGAAGAAGTTTACTTGTAATATATTGATTACGTTCATTGAAATGCTTGACATGACTACACGCTCTGACAAACCGAATTAATTGAGAAATATATACCCCATAAAATGTAGCCTGAGGTACATCCCTATCCAAATGGGGAAAATTTACAATACTAAAATTAAAATCATCCCTCTTGCCATAAATTTTGGTATGTATAATATTGTCATAAATAGAGAGATGTAAATCTAAAAATGAAGCATCAGTATCCGAATTGTTAGTTTTAATTAACTGAAGCTCCCTAGGATAAATAGTACCCACCATTTGACCAAAAAACGGATTATCCATATTAAGAATATCATCCAGATAGCGTGATGTATTATTAATGCAGTTATAATATCTGCCTGCGTATCTGGAGAAAGGCTCAACATAAAGTCTCTTTCATAACAATATAAAAACAAATCTGCGGCAAGGGGAGCACAATTTGTTCCCATGGGAATACCAACTACTTGTCTAAAAACTGTATTCCCAAACCTGATGTAAATGTTGTTCAATAAAAAGGAAAGGGCTTTACAAACTTCGTCACAGGTCCACATTGTATAATGTTTAACAATATTGCTAGTAATAAAAAGCTTTATCAACATTGCAAGCGAGAGATAAGTCTGATGTTAATTATCATAGGAAGCTTGCTGGTGTTTTCGATATAAAATGCATATTATTCATAATGTCGGTCTCTGCTATTGTTGACATTCAAATTCCTTTTCAGGGGAGGTATTTACAATATATATGTAGAACATATGCACAATATAATTGTTAACAATAAACAGAGCAAAACTGACTCGTAAAGATTTCGCTATAACTATGTTTAACGTTGACCTGTTAATCTGTGCATCCTTATAGACATTTCATATTATAAAGCAATTTGCTAAATTATCAGCTACACTTAGCAGAGTCAGTTAGTCAGTTAGTCTTACATGCAGATACGCCATCGCTATATGCACAACTTGCCTACATTTAATGTTACGTTGAAAAACGTCTTCATTTGAATGCATTCCGTATCTTCATCTTATTACATTTCCTAACTGACTTTAAGAAATACAGTTATTATAGATATGCATTTAATATCTAATATTAGGAATACCTATTTAATACTAAACTTTTTTTCTAACTATTAACTTAACCCTTTACCCCATAGATACTCATTTTAACACATCTATCCATTACCCCATAGATACTCGTTTTTACACATCTATCCATTACCCAATAGATACTCATTTTAACACACTTAATACACTGATAGTTTAAATGCAAAATACCAATAAAATATATCAGCAATGAAGCCCACAAAAGTATATTTGTGAAGTTTAAACTGTTAATAAAAGATCAATTTCAGAAAAACTTGTGGTTAAAAATTAATTGGTAATTTTCAGTTTAAATTCAGGTGGCATTTTTTGAAAATCACATTGGCTTTAGATATAATAATGGGGCTATTGGTGAATGGAAAAGTACACAGGTGACCCAAAAGCATGTTATTGTTTGCATTGTTACATTCAATTATGGCAAATTATGTAAAAGTGAGACATTAAATTGGAGTTTTAATAGGTCAGTGTAATAAAAGGTGTGGTTATCCTAAACGAAAAAAAACAATGGGCAGAACTAAACAAACTGGTATTTAGAGAGGAGATCTGTGGTTATGGAGCCTGCATATCACAGAAACTGCCAAAAGACAAAATTAAAAAGCAGGAACCATATTCAAGGGGTGATTAAACAATACCCAAAGCTTTTAAAGCGGGAGTTTGGAACCATCCAGGCTGAAAATTAAACAGTACACTAACACAACATAAATGTCGTGCTAAACTACTGGCACCAGACCAGAAAGAAAAACCCACTAAACATGCTATACCCTACCCCTAGGTATGCTATGAGAACCATCGTCATGAACGGGAAAATATACAAACCCATTCTCACCCAAAACGCGCAATTCAGCAAATACGTACTATGCATATTGAACAAGTTACAATTTATTTTCCATCGTACACCAATCGCAGTGCCTTACTATTTTTATCGCACAGTCATTCCGCGTGGTTTATATTTTCATCAACTTTACAAAAAATCTTGGATGAACTTCCCTAGGGTAGTTCCGGTCTACATAACAAAATTATTCTGATGGACTGATATGGAAATATATTTCAATCATATTTTAACTACACGTGTAAGCTAGAATGTACATAAGCAACATATATGTGCAATGCAAATTAAATAAACAAAACAAATGTATAGGTATAGCATTGTATGGTTTTAAATCCAAATAATTTCTAAGATGACTTCATTCATCATTTCGAGTTTTACAGTGTAAATGTGATAATTTTACACTCTGTGCTTGTTTGTTTACATTTTACCTAACATATGCACGCGGCTATATCGTCTAGACTGGAATTTCATTAGGAAAGATCATGCAAGTATTTTTTCCGTAACGTTGACGAAAGCATAAAATATGTGGAGTCTGTCTGCGATATAAAATATTGAGACAATGTGACTGGTGCATGATGGAAGATAAATTACCACTTGCTCAGTAAGCATAGTATATTATCTGGTTCATGACCATAATTCGTTTAGTACACCTAGGGGTATAATATAACATGTACAGTGGTATTTTTTTCTGGTCTGTTGCCAGTGACATAGACCTCTACAATTAAACACATGTATAATATAAGTAAGATATGTATTTCTTTTTGTTTTATTTACCTGTTAATATCATTCATTTGGCATTGCATGTATAAGCTACAACGGGGCACGATGTGGAGAACATCAAGCCTGTTTTACTCGCATCGAATATTATTTTAAATGGTGGGTTTTTTTTACAAGTGGGGAATTTTTTTCTAGTTGCATCTTAAAAATGCGAAAAGAACCTGGAGCAAAATGATATCGCAATTCACTTTTTTCTAACAGATATCTATAAATATACCGACAATGCAAGTACTGCAGAACTTAAATTTCGTTTTTTTTTTCAACATACAACTTATAAACTTCCTATGAACACATCCGCGGAAAACTCTGAACTCTATCGGGTTCTTGTAACCTGCACAAATGCTGAGTTCTGCTCAACCCGTGGATAGAGGGTCCGAGCTTTAGCCCATTTCCATAACAATGAAAATAGTCTACAACATTTTTCTTTTTTTGCCGTGATTTGGCGACCTATGAGATTCCTCTCTTTCTATTTTTGTCTAGAATCTAACCAGTGGTATTATAATCTCACTGCAAAAATTTAGAAAAAATGTGCAATGGTTCTTAACCATATGATAAACAATGAAAGTACACCTAAAAGAAAGTGGCAAAAATTGTAGCACAAAACAATTCTAACTAGATTTTGAATAATTGGAGGTTGCCTTATAAGTTCAAACAGATTTTTCCGTCTTATCTCGTTTCAGTGTAATTGCATTAAAATAAACTCTAATCAGGAATTTTGTGTCAATTACACAATATAAATGGAAGAAGATCGTTCTGTAAACAGATTCTCGTTATATCAATGTCTAGTATTTGTCTTTAATTGGCAAAAGAAGAATTGCTGTTTACTTTTGTGGTATATCCCATGTTTCTCTGCCATCAGCAAACATTGATTAAGAGGTCTGTAGGCGGTCAGTTTTGATATTTTATTGATTATAATTAGTATATTACTATTTAAATACGATATTCTTTTCACGTCTTTTATTCATTTAAAATAAAAACACTATATACTGTCAACTTTGAGACATTCCTTTCTTTAGATTTTATACTATCGTTTAAATCGATCTTATCTTTAAGAATTTGTGGATCTATAAATCTATAATTGAGAATTAAGTAAATGAGACATTTGAATCGTTGGGATTGAATTTGCTGGCTATACGCAACTATGAACGCAGTTTGAAATTGTCTTTCCACGAAAAATATCGATGCCCAAATATTCGGTTCAAGGGTTGTATACAGGCACATCGATTTTGTACGATTTACAAGACGTCATACATACATCCATCTACAAAACAATTACATAATAACATATTCGAATCATACACTTAACGTCTTGAAGGAAATAATATTCACTGGCTGTAACTGAAACGGCCGTTGAACGACACGAGCACAGTGTATTTCACACTCAGTTTGTATCAATTTACAATTTACAGGTTGTAACCTAAAATGTTTTATTGCAAAAACGTTTCTTGTGCTTGAGTTTATGAAACCGACAAATTACTTTTGTCTGTTTTTTGTGTACAGTCACACTGACACAATCATATTGCTACTTTTTGAGCTTTTTAATGGTGGCGGAAGACCCCGGATATCCCTCCGGACATTATTTATTCACGAGCAAAACACCTGGATAGAACCACCAACCTTCCGTAATCCAGCCAGACGGCTTTCTTACAGAATTTTACACCCCAAGTGAGATGTCGATTTTATACAAATGAGGAGCAAGTGATTCAACCACAGACAAATAGCAGAACAAACAGTCATTCAAACATGCTTGCAGAAAATATGATCTATAGAATTAGCCATTCCAAAGAATATTCATCCGGTCAATAACCGATAGCTGTCAGATTTTCTGTAAAGAAATTAGAAGGGTATATATACATTTTACTGAATAACAAAACTATTAAATTAGAAATCTTAGGTGCTTTTTGCCTTCTATTTCCTATATAAAACGTGTTGAAATGTCAAACATGCGTTTTCTGAAAGCCACAACCTAGGTGCCAGTGATTTCTTACTCTCAATGACTATATATTACGAATGATATGTAGATCTATTTAATTTTTGTAAAATAAACATTTGATGTACCGACACACGTTTTTTCCACTAATTTTGAAGAATAATCAACTTCAGCGCCACCTAGTTGTTGCCACAACATTACCCAGTTTCAATCTCGTCCCAGATTTCAAGGAGATAAACATTCTGACCAAGTTTCATGAGGACTGGGGTGAAAATGTGGCCTCTTGGAGTGAACGAACGGTTTTTCTTCAATTTAGCTAGTGACCTAGTTGTTGACCCATTTGACCCAATTTTTAAACTGTCCGAGATTTCATGGAGACAAATATTCTGACCAATTTTCATAAAGATTGGAACAAAAAGGTGGCCTCTTGAATGTAAACGAGCATTTTCTTTGATTTGATCTAGTTACCTATTTTTTAACCCACATAAACCAGATTAAAACTTATACAAACTTTTGTGTAAGCCAACATTTTGACAAGGTTTCGTGAAGATTAGAGCAAAAATATGGCTTCCAGAGTGTAAACAAGCTTTTCCTGTGATCTGACATAGTGACCTAGTTTTTGTCCACAAGTAACCCAGATTCTACATCTACTAAAACCTTATAATAACAAACATTCTGACCAAGTTTTATAAAAATTGAATTAAAAATGTGGCCCTAGAGTGTAAACAAGCTTTTTCTTTGATTAGACCTAGTGACCTAGTTTTTGACCCCACATAATCCAGATAAAAACTCTTCCGATATTTTACGGAGACAAACATTCTGACCAAGATTCATACACATCAAATGAAAAATGCAGCCATTATTGCATACACAAGGGTTTTGATTGATTTGGCCAGGTGACCTAGGTTTTGACCCCAGAAAACCCATATTTTAACTTAACCTAGATTTTATCAAGAAGATCTTTCTGATCCAATTTTACGAATATCGAGTCAAAAATGCAGCCCCTATTGCACACACACACATTTTTTCTTTGATTTGACAGGGTGATCTAGTTTTTGCCACAAGATAAGCTGTCTTCAAACTTGACCTACATGTAATTAAGACCAATTCTCATGAGTTTAGACTCTAGAGTGTTAACAAGATTTTTCTTCGATCTGGCCTACTAAATTTTTAACCCCACGTGACCCAGTTTCAAACCTGACCTAGAGAACATCATTATAAATATTCTGATCAAATTTCATAAAGATTGGGTCACAACTGTGGCCTCTAGTGTTAACAAGGCAAATTTTGACGGACGACGCACGTCGCACGACGACAGGCGCCGGCCAATGACCGGTCACAATAGTTTACCTTGAGCATTTCGTGCTCAGTTGAGCTAAAAATAACTTGTTTTATTTCTTCTGAAATGTCTCTTCTTAAATATAGATTGTATCTAAAATGGCACATCAACAACTCACCAGTTAATACCCGGAGACAATAACCATTGGCATCGCATATCATCATTATCAATTGGTCACCTTTACCATAAAGCTGTTGTCTCCCCTGATATCTATTTTGTCAATCTGTCCGGAGGTCAATGCTTCCAATGTACTTTTAAATCTATGATGCCGTATAAATACCGTATTATATAATGAAAATTTACGGACAATTATTAGCAGAAAGTAGAACCGTTATCACAATAATCGCTACGTACATTGTCAACAGTAACAATTGTTGTTTTCAGCAATATCATGTAACTACAAAATGCTACGATCCATGTAAATATTAACGTTTCTATGTTACCCTTTTTGATGAAAATCATAATAATTTCAATGACAATTGACAGAACAAAAGATTTCTTATGGCAATTCGTAGATATTATTTTTATCACTGCTAAAGACTTCACAAAAAAATTGCCATAAGAAATTACAACATCCAACAGTAGTAAAGATATAAGGAATGTGTCAGTCGTAAATCCCTGTTTACAAACAATACAAAGTGACCGAAATTTCATGGGCGATTAAGTGATAACTGTTTCTTATTATCTGTTGCCATTCATTCTAGGAGATATCTTAAATCAAAATGCCAGTTTTATGAAAACATCATCATAAAACAAAATAAAAACGCAGCCTATCCTATTATATTTCTTCAGTATTGATTAGTATATTGCTTCACTTCATTCTTCATTCTTAAATGGCATTATTTACTTTGATTGTTTGTGCACAATCTTTACAAAGGTTATAAATAAGTGCTATGCTGCGAGACTTTAGACTTGTTGATACCTGTTTTTAAGTTTTTTTCCCAAAATTAGATTAATAAGATACCTTTTCCTGTCCAGTCTGTAATTCAACAATACATGAAGGGATTTTGATATTACTTGTCCGGTCTGTAACTCAACAATATATGAAGGGATTTTGATATTACTTGGCAGAAATGTACCCCATAATAAAGAATGTGTCAAACACAACTCAATGAAACCGAGTCTGCAATTTTCACTGTTTGCCTTGTTCTCGATGCTTCCGAGGGATCTACTTTCCAGATTTTATTTCAGACCCACATCTAGCTTAAAGGTCAAGGTCACACTTGACAGTCAAATATTAACATTGTATGAACAAGGTCTGTTTCGTGTCTGGTTCAGAACTCTGACATCCGTCAATGGCATAAACGTTTGCCATAATCGAACAACTTGTTATGCGCAACCACAAAAACCTAGCTTAAAGGTCAAGGTCACCCTTAGAGATCAAATGTTTATAGGTTTTGTCTGGTCCATAATTTTATCATGCACGAAAGGATTTAGATATTATTGGCACATATATATCCTTTGATAAGACGACGTGTCATGTGCAAAACTAAGACCCTAAGCGCGAATGTCAAGGTCAAAACCAACAGGGAATGTTTCTTGCCCGGTCTGTAACTCAACAATCCTGAAAAGGCATTTTAATATGACTTGACTAAAATGTACCCCATCATAAGAGGACATGTCATGTGCAACATCCAGACACTTAGCTTAACGGCCCAGGTCACTCTTGGAAGTCAAAGGTCAATAGGGGTTTTACCTGTATGGTTAATACCTCTGTCATCCTTTACGGGATTTTATTATCACTTGGCAACAATGTATCCCATAACTAAACAAAACAATGCTCTTATCGTTAAGTCAAAGGTCAAAGTCACAGTCGGAGGTCAAAGGCAGTAGAGAACATTAGTTGATTTCCAGTAGGGGACTTTGTGTTGCATGGCAACACTTTATTCACCAGTTTGAAAATAATTTGTAAACGATTTTGATAACGAAATATTTAGTCCTTCCTTTTAATCGTATTTTGATAAAAAAATTCATTACAATTTAAGACGTACATTGTCCACTTCTTGTAAAATAGCACGTAGGCATGAACTAGCTGAAATGATTCCGCAAATATTTTTTTCAATTATGAAAAAAGGTGTGAAAACGTTTACTTAAAGTCTCAGTTTCTTGTAATTTAAACTGAAACTGCCTGCAGAGATGCTATTTATCGTACGCCAAAGTAATATTTCTCTCATAAAGTGCTTGTATCACATTATTACTTTTATTTTATGTACTTAATATCAGTCTTATATCATTACTCTTACCATAGATTTTCAACATAATGTTGTAAACTTGAATTTATCATTGAGTCCAAGCACATGTATTTGTTTCACATTACGAGTAAATATGCATTTGATGACATAGTATGAAAAGTTATTTTACACTCTATATTCAAATATGTCACAGTGTACTTTCTGACATTATGTATCATATTTGTTCCATAACAAATAATATGCAGTATACCAACCTTCAGTACTGTAACAGCACATCAGCAACGTGACCTTTCAAAATATCAACAAACACGTATTACTGTTCTCCTTAATTAGTATGTATATTAGAATATGACACAAGGTAATTGAAATTTAGAGGCAGAGTAATATTCAAATATAAAATGGGTTACAATGTACTTTAATATATCAGCAACTTTTTTTAAGTAATACGAATATCGTCGCATATAACACATCAGAATAATTATGTCGATTTGTTTTCCTCCTTGAAATAACTGCATGTATTGAAACATTACACAAATATGAAACACTAAAGTGTGATGTATATACTTTAAAAACAAAAATAGTTTATCTGACTAGAATATTGCAAACACATTGATAACAAAGCCCACGATAATGCACGTCAAACTCTAAAATCTGGAAGGTAGAACCCTCGGAAGCACCGAGAACAAGGCAAACAGTGACAATTGCAGACCCGGTTTGATTAAGTCTGTTCATGAGCAGTAATGGAAAATGCAACACTGCCCACGCCCCCTAGCACCGGCTTAAGCAGTATTCAATCTTCAAATCTAAGTGAATTGAAATCAATGATCCCGAAGGACCAGAAAATATAACAACACTGAGATGAAATCGGGGCGACTTTTTACGGCCGCCACACAACACTTAACACCCGTTGTTGTGAAGTAAATAAAATCTGGAAAGTAGATCCCTCGGAAGCACCGAGAACAAGGCAAACAGTGACAGTTGCAGACACGGTTTGATTGGGTCTGTTCATGAGCAGTAATGGAAAATGCAACACTGCATACGCCCCCAAGCACCGGCTTAAACAGTATTCAATCTGCAAATCTAAATGAGTTGAAATCAACGATCCCGAAGGACCAGAAAATATAACAACACTGAGATGAAGTCGAAGCGGCATTTTACGGCCGCCACACAGCACTTAACACCCGCTGTTGCGAAGTAAATAAAATCTGGAAAGTAGATCCCTCGGAAGCACTGAGAAACCGTTGTTTAGAAAAGAACTTGCCATTTGCAAGTTATTATAAATCATTTTACTGTCATGCATATACATACAATTGCTGTCATCAAAACAAATGCAATATATTAGAATTTGATGTCTGCAATATAAAAAGCAGTTGTAATAATAGGCATGTGCCAATTTATAGTGTTTTCTATGCCTATTTCAGTTTGAGAAAACCTCGCAGTTATCTTCCAGTGATTTTTAGTTGCACTTGTTATTACGTTTTACAGACTTACTTGGAGGATCAGTTGATATGTTTATCTTCATTACTTACATGAATTATTAATTAAGTGCATCCTGGAAGGATTATGATTATAACTGATAACTGTCAAATTCGAAGGTTTAATTAATCAAGAACTCGTTGATATTTACAGGAAACTATCTATCAAATTATTTATGGAAGTGGAAGAGATTAGAACATAAAAAGACGACAGAAATGAACTATACAATCATTGGTCAATCAGAAAGGTAAAGAGAACAAATCATGATTGTATGCTAGGTGTTTTGTCATGTAGACAGTGTACTATTATGTTTCTATTTGAAACAGATTGTTCAAGAATAAGACGGAAAATCTTTGTAATTATAGTTGCACAGATATTTTGCATGTACAAATATGAAATAAATTGTCCCATCAACCTAGTGAAGTTATATATTAACTACTATTCTTGCATAAAACCTTTGTTTTTTGCCGATTTCGGGCATGCACAAACAGGGAAAAAACATGTACAAACAAGGAGATTCTCGAGAGTACGCGCTGTTGGTGAACGTTTTGAATATGCTGTTGAGGGTCCAACGTAAGCAAATTATGGATCCCGAATCAATTTTGGCCGAAGTCGAAAGGTCCGAGATTTATGAAATCTTTTCATCTGCATTTTTATTAAAAATATCATTTTCAACCTAACTTTACTTTAACTTGTAATAAGTGCTACCTCTCTTGATACGCGACTGCATTGACGTTCCGTATTATTGTATTATTACGCGTATTTGACTCAAAGTAAGTTTACACGCCGCGATTTAATCCCTGAAAATGATAGGCAAACAACATTCACAAAAATACAATTTCGTTTTCCAAATTAATTTGAGTCGAGAAAGTTGACATGCTAACTTTAAATCTGACACTAAAACTTTTAAAAAATGTTTGTGTCTACTTTACACATCTATGCAGTCTACTGATGTAGTGATGGTGTGTAATGTAAAGCATAAACATGACGAAGCGTTTAGTTTGAAGGATTTTTCCATAGTTAATGAACATTTGATGAACAGAAGGTATTTATTATATATTTTTCAATTTATTTGTAGATCTCACCAACCATGTTTGAGTTTATAAATCCAATCTATGTTGGAAAAATTCAAATTTTTGTGTTTATCAAACTTTGATCGCGATGGGGTTGGGGGCAAAGCAAAATTTTCTACGTTATAGGCCTAGAGATTTCATTTTTAACGACTTGAAGAATATAGGTATCGATACCAATTTCTATTAAACGATAATGTTTACATTTAAAAAGCGTAAAGGACAGACTATTAATTTAAACCAAGCAGAATTGTGTTCTGTCGGCACCTCACCTGCAAATTGTATAAAGACAGGATGCCGTGTATGCCCTATTTTCATAATTCCGAGCCTCTAAAGCTAAAGTTCCTACCGATATATTGGAAAAAGTGGGAGTCATACTTATTTTACATATATTTAATATTAAAGAAATTACCACACTAAGAATGTCCGTTCGACATGTATAAAATATGCACTGTTTCTGTAGGCCCTGATAATGCATAAATAAAACATGTGTCCATAACAACCTGAAACGGCCGACTTCGATCGGCTAAAGTCAGCTGAATAGTCTTGTTTTTTCGATATTTCCAGCACTTTAGTTTTATGCAAGAATAGCGATAACACACGTTTGTTTCGTGAAACAACATCTGCAGATTCCCTCGGGCTATGTTGGCGAGTGATTCTGCAGATGCTATTACACAAAAAAACGTGTGTTAACCCTACATTCTAGAGAAATAGGTCGATTGATTGCAAAATAACCGGGAATCACTCATTGAACGTGCACTTCTAGTTCAAATTATGCAAAGTAGTTTCGGTTTGACTCGAATAGGACAGTTGTTTCTAAGGGTCCATGGGTACATATATGTGAAAACATAGATGCTATTGTTAGATAAAGTAAACGGAATGTATAACTCTGTAATGTATATTTGCACCCTATTGATTTGATGTCCACTGATAGCTTTGACTGCGGTGAGTGCTAATCCTTCGTCAACTATGGCAGATGGTGTACATCATTGCATTTTGCTTTTTTACTCCCTTTACCTATTATACTTGTTTGCAGAAACTGCTATATATGAGTAATGGAAACATCGCACCACCACGATCATAGATCATATGGCGAATTTCTAGCTTTCCATGGTAGAGGAAAACCTTAATGCACTTCCAGGCATTATTTCGTCTCCCGCGGGAAGAACCTACAACCTTCGGTAAGGGAGCTACAGCTAGACGGCTTTCTAACATATAAAAAGAGTTTTTCACCCTAAATGAAGTTTCAAACCCACAGCGGTGAGGGAGAATCATTTTGAAGACAACGACCTGAACTACTCTGTCACGGAGGTCAACACATGTCCGCATATTGTAACATTTAACATTTTCGCCAAATTACTTTGAAAACTGGCATGCACATTAATAACAAAAATCAGTTTCCCATAGAGACATAGGGGGAAACTAGACTTAATCAAAATAATTTCAACACTTTATTTAGAGGGTCATTTAATGAACATTTCAGTGAAATGATTTAAAAAACTAAACACGTCGCTTAGAAGGAGATGCTAACTGGCGATTTTTCTAATTTGATTCCTTGCAGCTATTTTACTGACAAATCTAAATATTCTAACATTTCATGGTTTTGATTGACATTATTTTACAATCGGCTAGGCAGTTTGGTAAAGAAGATATATTGAAGTTCCATTGTAAAAATATATGGAAAAGTGACATTGCCCTTTTGTGGCCATGACAAATCTTATGAGCTTGAACAGTATTGGTAGAGACTCAAATATAATTTTCGTAAAATTATTTGTAATCGGATCGCCAGTTTCTGACAAGAATATTTCTTCATTTCCACTGCAACTACGGCTACCAGAGATTAAAACGGCAAAATTTCGTTGAACAGGTACGGTAAATATAACCTGAAAAGTAAATCCCTCGAAAGCACCGAGAACAAGGCAAACAGTGAAAATTGCAGCCTCGGTTTGATTGCGTCTGTTCGTGAGGCGGTAATACCAAGTTGCATCTACTTCCAATATGTGATTTTAAAGTAGATATCACTTACAGAAATTGTTGACGGACCTCACATAATAGCTATATTTTGATATTACTAATAATTAAAACGAACGCCTTATGAAATTGGATCAATTTCTTTGAGAAGATCTATTTTGTTGACTTACGTTCAAGTCGCCATGCCATTGTGATGGTTACTTTTTTCCTATAACCAGGATTACTGAGTTTGGTAACAGATATAGGAAATGAATATTAGGAAACTTCAATATTATTGTGACAGATACGTCAAATGCGTTCGCTCTGTCACCGGGTTCACGCACGTGTTTATCGTTTCTCGGTACGAGACATTAACTTTTAATTGTACAAAATCATAACTCAGTTAAAGTGCACATTGAGGTATTACATATTTCATCTGTTTACAAAAACAGGTGTACAATTACCCACAGACGTAACCTTTCTAAAATGCCTTCAAACTCGTCGAACTAATGTATTTGTAAATGTCACAAGAAAACTAGAATTCAATGCAGATAGAAAAACACAATAAACGATTTGGTCACAGTGTATTTTAAGCACTGTTCTTAAAGTTTCTTGAACATTCTAGTGCTTTGGTTTCGTATATTATATAGATTAAGTTTTACACTTTTTCGACAAAATGCATATGGTCTACTTCGTTTTTCCACAGTCGTTTGAGAGATTGTCAGTTCATTCTTAATATATATATACGGTATTTGTTTTTACCGTTTCTTCAAAATGATTTCCAGTGGATTGCTACATGCGTGAGATCAATAAATGCTTTGACATGTTTCAAATGTGTACAAATGTTACAATTTACTGAGTAGTCTTTTGGGAAACTCATTGTGGTAATTTCTTTGACAATTGTCATCTGAAAAATACAAATGTAACTAAGTACAATATTATTTGATTGTGTTGACCTTGAAATTCACAAGTCAACACGATAGGAAACATCGAAACGCATTCCTTACATTTGACACGATTTTCATGGGTTTAATATTATATACATGTATATATATGCCAGGCATCAATATCTAAATTTTGACAAAACAAATGAGTATGAAACCATAAACTAGACATTTTTAAATTAGAAGGCAATTATGTCGTTATCTGAATGTATTTGAATGGTACACCTACACCAAATATGCAGACAATTTTCATTTGTAAGATATTGTAAACTTAATACAAAGAGATTCATTGAAATTTAGTGAATAGTCTGCAAGATATGACAAAATGTCTATATTGCTTCATATTAGGTAAATGAAGTTGTTTATAAACACTTAATATTAAATTAACAAAATATCGACTCGATTTATCTATATCTGCGTTAGACTGCTAAAGTTTTCATAAAAAATGTAAATGAGTAATGTACGTCTGGAGGCATGTTTTTAAATATCCAATCATGAAGGTGACTTTGTCTGGAATGTTTATATTTACTTAGTTTGATAAACGGCCATATTATGTAATTTATTAAAAGTTTCAAGTGCCAGAGCAACAGTTACCTATTTAAAGTTTATATTGCATCAATAAAAAATCATAATCTTAGTTTTTGAAAGCAAAATAACACAATTTATTTCAATGACAACGGACCACGGACAGTAAATTAGGTCTATTTGTATTTTCATCACTATGTTCATTCGAAATACATACATTTGTAATCACTTTAAATACGTATGATATACAAATACAAAACAGTTAGAAAAATGGCAAAGTACTTTACTATTTCTTATGTGCCGGCCCGTTGAAATGGTTAGGATCAGTTGCTGAAACAAAAATATTTATAATCAAATAACTCTATACATCATCATTAATTTGATGCTTTTATGTTTATACCTCATCTAAAATCAGTAAGCGTTAAAGTAAGTACAATGTACAACGCCTTGCATGTATGTGTATGTAGACAGACAAACCGAAGTTATTAAAAAAGTTACGAGCAATTTCATTCGTTTTTATTTATTTATTTATTGTCTTGGGTTAAGAGTCACGCCAACGCAGTTTAGGTCATATGACGAATTTTTTATTGTTGTTAGAGGAACGCCCCAGGTGCCTCTGCATCTGTTGTTTAAGGCATGGCTAAGCTCCTGAGTAGAACCTTCTGTAAGCCAGCTGGATGGCTTCTTCACAGGAAGAATTCTATATCCCGATTGAGGTTTTGAACCAATGTCAGGCAAAAGGAACATTGATTCTAAGTCTGCATCTTGAATTCTAAAACGAACACAAATGTAAAAGAAGAACCACATTATTATAGATATGAACAACTAACAAGATTCAACAGCATAAGTCAAGAAACATTAAAGCTTGTATCTATTAGCCGGCAAGATCTATGAAATATCAATCATAAACGTAAATGTAAAGCATAAAGGACGTGCAACGCTTTCAGTTACAAAATTGTTGGTTTATATATCCGGAAAAGAGACAAAAAAATGTCTTTGATGGCAATCTTTGTTAATGTTGGTTAATGCTCGTCAGCCATGTTCAATGATAATTTTATGAAAGTAGGGAAATTTCAGGAGACCGTCGCCGTCTGAAGGCCACAATAAGTCCGGAACACATTTTCAATGGTAAAATAAGTTTTATGCTAGAATGAGCTGAAATGACTTCTTTGCACTTTAAGTGCATATTAGAAATAAAGAAAACCAATCACAGTCACTTTACATGGCACGTGAGTCTTTGATTGATCCTAGTCTTGATTTTCTAAACATACAATATCTTTCACTATTGAAACACATTTCTCAAAAAGTATACTAAACCTCATCTTTTTGCAGTCAGTGCAAAGTTTATAAACACATGTTATTGTTATCTAAAACGCAACGCTTGGCTATCATTAATCCGTATGAAGTTCTTTTTTTTTAATTTACTTTTGACCGTTGACATGTCCTTGACCTCGAAATGATTCTCGAATGCAGAAGTGTCCAAAATTTTATAATAAAAAAGATGGGGAAAGCGGAAAACGTCGGGTCGACCAACACGCCATAAACGAAAATGTTGCAGGCTCGGTTAGATTGAGCCTTTTCATTGACGGTAGTGGAAATGCAAGCTTAAGTCCACGCTCTCTAGCCCCGGGTTGAGAAGAACTTAACCGCACTTAACCCATATACAAAAACGAGCATGACAGTTAACCATAAGAGGTCACTTTTTCAGGATATTTTGGCAGACCATCATATTATAGATAAGTCAATAAGGAGAGAATACATTTTTATGTTATATTGTTGAAAACATACAAAGGCATGGAGACGTAATGTTTAAATCACTATAGGGCGTAAATGAAAATGACCTGAGTGGTATAGTTTTATTGTGAGTACACTCATTTGACCTTTGACCTCATTATACTGTAATGAGAAACTCAATTTCTGACAGCGACAACCCGTTTTTAATTTCAATTTTGTTGTTAAGTTCACTTTCATTTGAGCATTAACAAAGAATGCTATTATATGTCATATTTTCCTCAGATATTGGAGAACTAAAGGAAAATATTCAGTTTTGGTCATTATTACGCTCTGTTATTATTGGACATCGGGTTGAGTGTTTCGATATTAAATGTTGTTTCCGCAGTTTACAGCCAGTATGAAAACATGTTGCTATATTCTGCCGGAACATCAAGACATTCGACTCCAATTATACCACAGATCGCTACATTCTGATTTGATCCATCAATTTCTTAGATGTTTCCGTCTTTTCAAAATAAGGAGGAAGATAAAATTTATAATAACCTATTAGAGGCACAAATTTGGCGGCTGATAAATTTATCTGTGGAAATAATCATGTTCTTATTTCGTAATATATATTAATACAGTATGCCCTAGAGTTAACGTTTCGCCAATTAGATCAAATTTGTCTGAAATCAAAGATGCCTTATATGGCATATATGCTCGGTCATTTCTATGAGAATACAAGTTTAACAAGATGGACGTTGCCATCAACTACATCAACAAATTTAATGCAATTTATCTGAATTCATATTTATATATGACAGTGCACACACATCTATGAAACACTATATTTTGATACTTTGTACAAACTCATGCCACTGTTTATAACGCGAACAATGTATAGTCTTCCTAGCACACAACTTTTTAAATGGAAAAAATGGAAGCTTATTCGTAGTTGTCGTAAAATGATCAGGTAAACATATTATTTATTCCTATTAATAGTATTAAAACACAGCATACCATGAAATTATCGACTTTTTTATGTAAACTGAGGTCATACACCACGATTTAAATTTTTGAGTCTCCAATATCAGGTGATGAAAATATTGTTCTTTCACCAAATATGATCCAACGTTATCTTAATTTTATAAAGCACTCATAATTTCCGTAAGTAACTATATCGAGAGGTTAATGATGTGTGCTATAGTCACTGGAAGTTTTTGAGATTTATAAAAGTATAGAAGCAAGCTTCTAAGTGTCTTTGTGCCTTCAAACAGTTCTGATCGACACGAATCGTTTACAATTGTCAAAATGAGGCTACTGAAACAACAATACATGTATTTCAACTTTGAAACATTTCAGTAGATTATCGAATTCTCATCCGTTGGTAATTTGATAATTTTGTGCTAACAAAATATGAAATAATCTTAACTAAGCAACTTCAAAAGTAAATACTTTTCACAAACAGACTGAAAACAATTCCACTGTTCTTTTGTGCTACAAATTAATGTTCTTAAAGATTTCATAGAAACATTGAATCATCACGACAGAAAATAGCATCAAGTAATTACGATACTTTCCAGGGAAATATTTTTGGAGAAAATCTGTTGACATCATATTTTAGAAAGGGAGAAAGGTTTTCTAACACAATTACCATAAATTCGCGGTGCCTCTCCATCTGTTTGCATGTTAGACATTTTTTTATTAATTTACCGGAGCAATTTTGATACAAAGATAACATTCTAGTTAATATGTACAATGTGATTTACTTCAAAGGCAATGCTATACTGGGTGTTGGCTTTAGCTTTTAGATAACTATCTACAATGTCAACTCATACATTCATATATTAGTTTGAATATATTAAGAAAGCTTTCATAGTGGGAAATCGTACAGATTTTATAATCGGTTATATAGCACTAAAGCGTCATTTCAATTATTAAATTAAAACTAGGAATTAAACGGGCGGTCATTATTGTCTAAATTGGTCATGTGACAATTACACACTGTTTAAAGATAATTTCATGTCACAGATACTGTTTGTTTATGAATATGAATTTGAATATTATATAATCAACGATTATCTAAAGTATTGCAAAAATATTTGAAAAAAAAATAAAAAAGAACTACTGAAAGTCTTCACCCCTTTTAATGTGTTTAATTTTTGTTTCGATATTTCATAAACGTCTACTTGTAGCTGTCAACCAGCATGCTTTTAAAATCGGATAAAAGTCCAACTTGAAAACTATTGAAGGGGAGTTGTGGTCTAGTGGTTAAGGTGTCGGCCGCTAAACCCAGAGGTCGTTGGTTCGATTCGAGTCATATTTGCGTCGCAATCACACCTCGTATGACACAACTAGAAGGTGTTCTAGAATGTGACTTTGACAATGATACAAACAAAATCCAGGCTGTCAATCGAGCTAAAATTTATAAGTATTAACAAAACTAACCTGAAACCATTTCACGGAGGGATCCTGATTTTTTATGATTTTCCATCTTACAGCCTGGTGCAATATAAATCAGTTTTCCTGTTATTCTCGTTGCAACGTTTGTATTTGCAAGTATCATAGAAATTAAGAACGCCAATACATTTTCTGATCTGTATTGTTTGGCTAGAGTATCAATTAATACATCTGAAGCTGTAAGAAGAGCAATAAATTTTCGAATTTGGGATAGTCTTACGTGTTATTGACGTCAATGACAACTGATGAATAGTTTTATTCACACAACAATCAAAACTACATTGCTTTAAATTACGCCGAACCGATACATTTCGGAAATCAGTCCAACTGCAATAACGTTTTAAAGGATTTATTCTTAATTGTCAGGTAATGTCTGTTTAAACCGCCCACACTATCAAAATGACGTAATTATGTTCCGGTGCAACGAGTCATTTTTTCAAATTAGTTCCTGTGTTTGAAGTATCATTTCCTGGTAGACAGAACATGTGTGACAACTTGTTACTTGAACGTCGAAGTTTTAAAGGCACAAAATCTCATTGTAATCAGAACGATGTGCAGTAATTACAATCATGATCATGTAAAAGGGTGTCTTATTAAATTTCTGCTCATAGGCAAACTTAAAGCTGAGAAGCAAATAAAGATATTACTACGTTTTTGGTGCAGAGAAAAGTTTAAGGTTGACGTGTCTGTTTTGTATGTGACATTCTTTGAATATATATGGCTTATATAATATCGCCAAGCATAGAATTGTTTATTGTTTTATTGATCATTGTAATAATACCCGCTTATTATATATTGCTGTACACAAAAAGTGACAAAAAGATGTGACTAAAAGATGACCTAATTGAACCTAACAGAATCTAAAGTGATGTTGTATGTGAAGAATTCTGTTGATTTTGTAAGCTTCTGGTAAGTCACATTCAATTTTCACGATGTCCTCAAGTCGCTGCCGTGCACCTGCGGTATGTGAAGTTTGCTATGTGCAGCAATACGCTTATGTTTCACTTCCATTTTGATACATGCAAGACAATATCATTTATAAAGCTATTTACACAAAGTGTGTATTTATGATAAAAAAGAACGTAACTATGGAAACAAATCCCATGGTAGAGATTTGCTGTCTGAAACTTTGAACATTTTAAACTCGCCTATTTTTCAAGGAAGAATTAGAAATGTTCCAAACTGTGTGTAATTTCAAGAATAGTATTGATATCTTATGTTGTCAAAAAAGAAAATATCATGTCATGGTTCCATTAGTTTCAAAATGGCAGAGAAAGGTTACAAAATGTTAACAGGGCTGTTGAATTACAGAATTTATAATGTTTTATTTGAATTGATTGCGCTTAATTGTTTTAAAAAGATATGTTGAACACACGTACCTCTGATGCGATACATACTTTTCAAATCAAAAAATAAAACGCGAACTGACATTTTTCCTTTATAGCATTCTTTGTTATCGAAGCGCCCGTTACAACTGCATTTTTTTTCTACAGTGTAGAAATTGATTAAACCCTGGCTTTTCAAAACTTCAGAATATACTTAGAAAATTCAGCAAAAAATATAGGGTCGTGTGCTTTATTTTTTGCTAGGCTGAATCGAAAAATTTGGACCTTGCTGGGACTCTATTGGAAAATCACAACTTTCATAACATTTTCGAGAACAGAAATTGTTCTACAATGTAGATTTTAATGAAACGTCTTACAGTCGTAAATGAACATATGATCCATAATGTGGTGAAGTACAATATATAGGTCTGTGTGCTTATTTTTGAGATATTTCACCATGATTAAAGCGAACCGCACATTTGAAGCTAATTTTAAGACTTTAATGTGTCATATTTTAACTTTAGAAAGATAGTAACAGTAACATTGTAATAAATATACTGATGGGTTGTCATTAATTCATAAACTGATTTTCATTTCCGAATCCATGCTTTATTCTACGTTTTTCGGATAAATGACGTTACGCCTCACTTCTGTTTATCAAACGTGCACAACCCCTTAAAATAAAGGGCCCAAAAGTTAACGCCGAAAAACAAAAAATGATTTCTAAAGATGAAGACCAAGTTCTAGTTTAGTTGTATTATTTGTTACATTATGTTTTGTTTATTGTTTTGTAAAGTCGATTTTTTGGTGGATATATGTTTATATAGAAAAGATAGCAAAAAAAGGAATTTAGCCTTTCGAATTCTACAAAAAAAATTCATTTAATCATGTCTTTAGGGAATTAGCAGCGGGACCCATCGGGTTGGGGGGGCCAAACGGGTTTTCCCGGGAAAAAGTAAGTTAACAAAACTTCGCGCATAAAATTTTTAAACGAGTATTTTTAATACGGAAATTTAATTTTTTTAATATCAGATGCTTATTGAGCCTGATCAAATGTTGAGGAGATGAAAGGGTTTGTTGAACTTTAATGCAAGTAGTTCTTTCTTTAAAAAAAACTTCGAAAATTTTTGCACCATCACACCAGCCCCATTCAAAATTTAAAGTTTTTACCCAAAAAAAACCCCTTTAAGGGCCTCAAATTGTAATTTAAATCCGCCCCAAAAGGGTTTCAGTTTCCCCCCGGCATTCGTAAATCCCTGGAAATAAAAATAGTAAAGAGTTTACGATGGGCGGAACCCCTTTGAAATTTGTATTTGGCGGGACATTCCCCTTTAAAATTTAACTGGACAAATAGCCTTCGCACACCACCCCCGACATTATAGACGAATCTATGTCTAAATTATTTTTTGCTGAATTTATGCTCGATCGAGTTCTTCCGCCAACGATTTTTTCCTTTTGATTTCTCCCCGGAAGTACAATGCCCAGGCCCTTGTCTTCACTCCCGGGGGGGGTTTTCCAGCGCAGAGTTGCGCCCCTGTTGTCCGTAAAACCGCAAAAGGACGCTGATTTTTTTATCCTTGGTCAGCTCGGGGGGATGAATAACCCCCCTAGGGAGCCAAATGGGAATCAAGTTTTCACTTTTTAAAGGGACTTTTTTCAGATACGTTTTGATATTGTTTGTGCTATTTAAAATTTTCGCAGTTAAATTTTAAAAAACGTAAAATGCACTTTAAAGGGAAAGTAAGATCTTTTTTTTCCGGGAGAATAAACTTTGATATTTTTTTTTTTTTCTTTATCAGTTTTTTTTTCATTCATCTATGTTTTGAAATCATCTATGTAAAAAAATTTGAAAATTTGTAACGGTTTTGTTTTTGTTTTGGGGTTTCTGTCCCCGGGGTGGGCCTTTTCCTGTCACAATGGTGTCAAAGGGGGTTTGGTCGACCGACCATAGCTATTCGAACTTTTTAACACCCTTTAACTGCAGCAATATTTGTATTTGTGTTTCCTCTTGTTTCGTTCTGTTGGTACACATTTTAAAAATTTCTTATTCTTTTTCAGGTGGTCTTCCCTCAGACAAAAAAGAAATGCCCTAGTTTCGCTAACCATTTAGGGGCACAGATGATAGACATTTGCTGACGGACCTTGGATTCTGGGTGAGTTCTTTCCCTTTGATTTTTCTTTTGGGTTTTTTTTGTGCCTCTATGAAAAGCCCCATAATCTGTGCTGAGAGTACCGCCCTTGACAAGGAATTTTCCCTCTCACTTTAATTGTGCGTCCCCCTACTTCTCCCAGTGATCCTATGAGTTTAGTGTACTTTTAACTCGTACATTTATTTTATTTTGTGTTAGAAATTTGTTTACGCTATACTTTTCCCTATTTTTAGTTTTAGTGCTACACGTTGTTTATACCTATATTTTATCCTGGGGTTAAAAGCATTTTTTTTTTTGTTTTTATTGTTTACACAAAATGTTAACACTGGGTTAAGTGATTGATATTTGATAAGGTAGGTTTTTGTTGCCCTACTGCCCTTTTAAATTTTTTGATTTGCCTATGCAACCTTGATTGCAATGTACTTTTTGCGCAACTTGTTATTTATTTTTTTTGTGAGGACGTTTTTTGTGTAGTATATACGTGAGTTAGATTTTGTGTTGGCTCCATGGTGACTGTTAAAAGCTTTTTGGTTAACTTTATCAAATTTTCTCTCACGTTTGTTTATTTATTTTCCAGGTTGTTTGTAGCTGTTGTAGGTGTGATAGTGTTAACGTAGTGAAAAATCATTTAAACTGACTAGTGTAGTAGGTTGACGGGGGTGGACGGATTGGGTTATAAAGGAGGGGGGTTACGAAACTTTTTTAAGGGAAAAGAGCAGGCTGGGAAAATAGGAAAAAATTAGATTAGGGGAAAAAAAAGATGGGTTTAGAAGCAGAAAAGAAAAAAGTAGAGAAAGAAAAAGGAGGGGAAAAGTTAGGGGCAGAGACAAAAAAGTTAGAGTTAGAGGTGGTTCGAAAAAAGATAGAATATGAACGTAAGTTAGAAAAAGGATAAGTTAGAAAGGAAAAAGGAAAGTTAATGTTAGCAAAAAATTTTTAAAAACGGAAAAAGGGAAAGGGGAAGGGGGAAGTAGGAAAATTAGAACAGAGCTTAATTTAAAGCAGATTTAGAAAAGATGAGAAAAGAAAAAGGTAAAGGTTAAGATGTCTCCGTTGATGAGAAAATTGATCCAGGGGTATTTAAATGTGTAAAAAGTACCTTTTGCGCGGATTGGGATAAAAGATATGCCCCTTAACTTACCGTTTCTTCTTAGGTAGGCAAGAGAGGTTTTTGAAGTTTTCCATTGGAAGATGGGGAAGGATTTTTTAAACTAAAAGCCGCTTTGCTACTCAGTTCGAATTATGAGATGGCTATAAAAAAAAGTTTAAAAAACGAAAGGCCCGGAATAATAGACCTTTTTTGTGTTTCTCCAGAAAAAGTAATTTTTAAAAGGGTTTTGGCTAGATTGAGTAAGGTAGAAAAACGTACGAAGGATTATTAGATTTTATATTGGGACCAATTTTTAGATGTATGAATAAAAACTATACCCCGAATTTGAGAGTAAGATTAGTTAAAGCTAAGGATGTAGCAAATCGATTTGTTTGCAAAAAACTCGTGGAGGTCCCAAGTATTCGTGAACGAACCAAAAAGGACCGGGGCTAATAAAACCCAAAAAACCCCTCGAAATATCCTATTTGTCGTAATGTAGGCATAGAATAGAGGTGTAGTAATGTTGCTAATAGAGGGGAGAGGTTCAACCCTTTGGTGTACTGAAAATTACTAAAATTTTGGTGTATTGGGATAGTTCAATTTCTGTAGGGCGGAAAAATATGTAAAAATGCTAAGCAGCGCAGGGTTAGATAAGCAGGAAAAGTATAAAGGGGGGGAAAAGAAAAAGGGAAAAAAGAAAAAGAGGTGAGGCCGTGACCGATCTAGGAGTAGAGGTAGAGGAAGAAAAAGAGATAGAGATGGGTAGTCAGTAGGTCAGAGAGTGGAAATAGTTTAAGAACCAGTGATGTTTGGGGGTTAGGGTTGCTTGGTAAGTACAGTCCTCAAAAAACCCGGTCTAGTAAAGGTAGGGATGTAAGCTTGCGAGATACAGGTTTTTTCAGTGTGATAGGACTTATGAAGCAAAACAGTTTTTTTTAAAAACCGTTTAGTAAGTACATGAGGGAGTGAACATAGGGTAGATGTATAAAATGATATAATTTTTCCTTTTCAAGGATACAGTAAGGCGTTGGTTGTAGATAAACTCCAATGATGTTATAATTGGGAAGTAGAGGGGGCTGTGAACCTCAGTTTAGTAGTTTGCGTCACAGTAGAACTAGGGGGCAAGCCAAAGTTAAGAAACAATAAAGCTTAGAGTTCCGTTCAGATTTTTGTATATCTAGAGGGAATTTTTAGAAAAGCAAGAAAAATAGCACTTTAGATTTGGGGGAGAAAAAGGCTGAGGGAAGGTACGATTAAGCAGTTTAGAGGTACAGGTTCATTGGTTTTAGATTGGAAAGATTTTTATATAGAGAGTAACCCCCCCTTTAAAAAAAAGTGACAGTTTTGTACCTAAAGCTTAGAAAACTGTGATGAAAATTGAAAAGATTCGTTACTGTCAGGCCTTAGGGGTTAAGGAAAACTATTATGGGGATTAGGGAATTTTACTGGCCCGGATAAAGGCAGAGGTTGGAGGGTACTTCTTTTTTAGTATTTGTCAAAGACTATGTAAGGGTTTTGATTAAATAAAGTTCCCTTAGGGAAAAAAGCCCTTTTATTGATATCCTTTAAGAAGTTGCCGTCGATATCGTTTGGCCCTCGAACCCGATGATGGGAAAAAAAAAGATACATTTTGGCTATGGTGTTTTTTACTACTAGATTCGATCCATGCACTACCTGTATTGAAAAATGGGGAGTGCAGAGGAAAATTTTAAAAATATTATAGTATAGGAGTGCCAGAGGAAATGCTTACCCCATTGTGGATCGAAATTTACGTCGAAAAAATTATGGCAGAAGTAAAATAGGTTTTTGTCATTAAGGGGAGTTAACAACACCGTATCACCTAGTGTAAAGGTTTTGTAGGAAGTTTAACGGTATTTGAAAGCAATGTTTTTAAGCTTTGTGTGGAGACCTAGAGTTGGGATGGTATTTTAATGCTTACCGGGAAGTTCCGCAAGAAAGTTGCGATTTTCTCCCTTTGAGTTACTTCGGTAGAACATCCTGGACCCATAAATGTGCTAAGAGAGTTAGGGTGGTAAAACGGGGAATGATGAGGTTTAAAAAACTTTCCAGTTTTTTATGGATTTGCAGAAAAAATTGGAGGATACGTGTAAGAAAGTCGCAACAGTTGCAAAAAAATAGTGCTAGAACAAGAAATTTACAATTGGAAGGTAAGATAGGTTTTAAGGGAGGTAGTAAGGTTTCTTGTATTGTTCCTAGAAACATAAAAAGTTGCTGTTTAAATTTGGAAGGGTCCTTACGTAGTAGTAGGGGTGTAAAAAAGACTAGATTTGGATTGTAGACGGGAAAAATTGAAACTTTCATGCAAAAAATGCTGAAACGTACTGTGAAAGGAAGGATGTTAATCTTTCCCGAAAGGGTATTTAAGTAAAATTGGAGCGCTTTGTAAGGAGGATCAGAGAGATTATGACCCCATTGATCCCAAAGAAAGTAGTGATAGTTTTCGGAGAGTAAAAAAAGGATATGTTTGTGTCCTATAAAGCAGGGTCAGAAAACGTACAAAGTGTAGAGGTAAATCCGAGTTACCCTTGAATTTTAACAGGGAAATAGTAGACTTTTTAAAATTTTCAAATGTATTTTTAAAGATATTTATTTTTTAGGGTACTTCTATTGAACTTTTTAAGTTTTTTCTCTAATTTCGGCGAAAAAAAAGGGGCAGCCCAAACTTTAGGGGGGGTGAAAATCAAGAAAAGGCTTTCCCGACTTTAAGGCTGCTTAAAGGGGCCGCTATTATGAAGTTTCCGATTTAGATCCCTTTTATATTGAGATAGATGCTTTAAAATTTTGATTTAGGGTCAGTATTGCTTAGGAAAATGATGGAGAGAAATTTCCCGTAGCGTATGAGTAGGGGAAATTTTCTACCCGGGGGGCAAAAAAATCAGTGATAGAGAAGGAGTGTTTAGCGATAGTATGGGCAAATAGCTAAGTTTCACCGGGATTTGTTCGGTAAAGACTTTGTATTAGAGACAGATCATCAGCCGCTCACTTATTTGAATAAACCGAAACTTAGCAATTCCAGGTTGATGAGATGGCACTGGCTTGCAGCCATATAGATCAGTATTATAGCATTCCTGGTAGAGAAAATGTAGGTGCAGATTTTTAAGGAGAGTTAGACAGGTGGTTATTATATGGTGTAACGTAGTGACGTGTGTTTTTGTTTTATTGTTTTTGCTATTTTCAGTTGTCATTTTGTTTTCATGTAAGAACATTATAAATTTTTTTTTTAAAAGGGACGTGTGTCACAAATTGACATACGGGCCTTATTTTAGTCTGTAGTGAAAAATGCAAGTATTGCATCATCTTTTGTAAATTTTTTAGTTATTGAGGTAAATGTCAATTTCACGCATAAAATACCTCTCATTTTTTTCTGTATTTCATAACTTAAATTTCCATGTAAATTTCATTAAATTCGGTTCATAATAAGGAAATTTGATATTTTATAACTTCAGTAATTTAATTTTTTTAAATCCCCAAAACCACTATAAGGGGCCTCAAATTGTCAATTTAAATCCGCGCCAAAGTATTTAGATTCCCCGGCTATATCGTGAATCCCGTGGAAATACAAATATCAAGAGTTTACGCATAGGCGTGAATCCATGAAATTTAGTAATAGACGGGACTAAATATGCCTTGTGCACACCACCTTCTGACATTATAGAGAATCTATGTCGAATTATTTTCTTGCTAGAAATTTATGCTCGATCGAGCTTCTTCCGCCAGACGTTTTTTCCTGGTGATGTCTTTAACCGGAAGTACAATGCCCGAGGTTCATTTGTCTTCACTCGCCTGGATGTGATATTCCCAGCGCAGAGCTTACGTCCCATGGTTGTGCCGTAAACCGCAAAGACGCTGATTTTTTATCCTCTGAAGTCAGCTCAGGGATGCATCACTACCACCATAGGGAGCCAATACGGAATCAACGTATTCACGTTTAAAAGGGACTTATTTCAAGATACTTTTTTGATATTTTTTGTGCTACTTAAAGTTCGCAGTTAAATTAAAGAACTGTGACACGTCACTTTAGAATGGAACTGTAAGATCTTTTGTATCCGGAGATACTGAACTTTGATTTTTTTTCTTTCTTATAATCAGTTTTTTTTCATATCATCTATGCATTGTTAAAAATCATCTTATGTAAATAAATTTGTAAATATTGTAAAGGGTGTTGATTTGTTTTGATGGTTATTGTCGCCGGTACGGCCTTTCCTGTCACAGTACCATATTGACCTTTATGTATGCCTTCGTGCGTTCTTGTCCTTGTATACACATATTGTAGTTATTGAACGATTAGGGAAATCAATATTACTGAATACAGCTTGATAAATGATAAGTGAGAACATATAAACAGGAATTTATAGTGCATAATTCAATCAAATGTTTCTGGGAAAGGTCGTATACATGTACAGGTTTTAGTTTGGATTAAAATGATTTAATCACTTAGACTGTTTCATGTCTCAAATATGGACGTTAAATCAAACTTTAAAATAATCTAAATTATTGATTTTAAATGGTGTTTTGTAATACCAGCAGGATTTGCACTTTGGCGAATTAATTGCTTTGAAATCACAACAATTCTCGTGTCATTTGGAACTAGCGGGCCACCAATCAATAGGACATTTTTTCTTGGCTGCTCTCGAATGCATGAGAATGTCTGTATTATACAAACAACTCAGAGAATCGTATCAGAGAGTCATAAGACAAGCGAAGTGACTCGAAGAGCAAAGTTACATGAACTTTTCCAAAATATATCAGAAAGCAACCGAAATCATAAATGACTTTAGAAAACGAGAAATGAAGCGCATTATCTTCAGCTAAACAGGCTCGTTGAACCGGTATTTAAGAAATTTTGGTAACATAATTTTTGTCAAAGAGATATTCAACTAATGAAAAGACGTCAGGCCAATACTGTTTTTTTCTTTTCCTTTTAAATTAGCAATATATCATAGTTGAAGTAGATTCTACATTTGTTTTCTAACTGTTAATGATTAAGAAAAAACGAAGTTATATTTTCTTTATGTAGGACAGTATAAATATTTCCTGGATCATTAATTTCTACAATAATCATTTTCGAATTTGACAGAGTGGCCTCTGCGGCCAAGTGGTTAAGGTCGCTGACTTCAAATTTCACTTGCCCTTCGTCAATGTAGGCTCGAGTCTCACTCGGAGTGTAGATTTCTTCATGTGAGGAAGCCATCCAGCTCCAGCTGGTTTTTGGGAGGTCGTTGGTTCTATCAAGGTGTTCGCCCGAGATGAAATAATGCCCGGGAGCATGCCAAGGTGGAAAATTGCCATATGACCTATAATTGTGTCTGTGTGATGTTGTACCCAAATAAGCGAATCTGACAGCAAACTCGTTTATCTCATCATATACATCAGATCAGAATCCTAATTCTGCCTACTGCACTGAATTTGCCCATAACCAAAACGTGAATATTCTTATTTGACTACAAAAGTAAGATATTGTATTTAGAGTAAAGCACGTCCAAACATTGTCACGTGATTTTCGGACATAATTACGTGAAACAATGGCGTATAACACTACAGTTAATTTGCTATACATCAGGAAGAAATATTATTAATTGTTGTACACATTTTTAATCAGACATTTTATCTTAAATTGCCTCTTCTTAATTGCATGTAGTACACTAAATGAATTTCAGTTAGGAGTTTTTATATGTCAATAGCACACAATTTTTGTAAACAGGCTTTAGCTTCATCAATCTTAAAATTGACATAAGAAAGATTGAAATATCACACATAGACGATATTACATGAGTGTCTTTTCATATTGAATTTATTAAACGAGTTGAATAAAACAGTAAAATGCGAGTTTAATAAATTCAATGTGGAAAGTCTTAAATGTAATATTCTTTTTATCACGTTTCCTGTCGAAACATAAAAATTGAATTTTCCTTTACTATATCAAGACTCTATAGTTCTCACTTAGTTTTATTAACGTTTCGGCCTTTATCAAAATGACAAATTCCGAGAAATTTATTTTTGCTCATTTTAGTAATGATCTAATGGTTGAATGCAAAATTTTTTGAGTATCTTTGTTTGTTTTAGCTTATTGTTTGTTATATATCTATGGTATATAAACTTTCATTGTCCTACCAACGTATTGATAAGGATATAATTTTAATTTGTCTCCCATGATGGCATTGGGACGTCACTAGCTTGATGTGTTTCTGCACATTAAGTATTTTACTTTTTACTCATATCTTCATTAGGTCAGAAGACAGTACTTGTGCATCATAAATTTGTATCGCTTTTTAGCGGGATTTGACGTTGACGTTTTGATAAAGGCCTTAAAGGCGAAACGTTAATAAAACTGAGTGAGAACTATAGAGTCTTTAAACATTTGGTACCCCTTAGGGTAAATACTGTGTTTTACTATATAAACAAGTTAATTTGACCAACGTCTCCTGTACTATAAACGACGTCGACGTCAAAGCTTTATTATACTAGTGTATTATCATTTTTAAGTAATGGCTTTATTACACTCCCGCGACGTCAAACATTTGATAAAAGATGTTTAAATGATAGGTTGCCATAAAGATAACTAGTTGTAGTTCTTACGAATTCTGTAAAATCGTGATGAAATTATGTTTGTGTTTTCATCTCTTTAGAATATGAATTAATTGAATGTTAGTATTATTTGGGATCTAATAAATAGAGACTTAATTTGCTCGTTCGGATTACATTTTGTCGCTTGAGGCTATCATGCTTGAGAAGATTAAATTAGCTACAAATTACAGCATTTTCATTATACGGCTACTTGGTTGAAATGTATAGGTACACAATAAAATAAGCCTTCAACATACGAAATTCAAATATACAGTGTATCAAGACACAAAAATATCTATCACTGATTTGTTTCTTTTTTGCGTATGATAAGTATCTCGGTCACAGTGTCTATATATCATATGCGTGCAGGAATGAAGTTTATACATGATTGCTTTATGCTTTCATGTAGTTTATTTTTAACAGAACTGTTTTCAATCCCGTAAATTAACAACCAATGACAGTGCCTCCGGAAGCAATTTTACAACCAACCTGAAATGTATGCCACTGCCTTCTGAATATTAGTGTAAACTTCATGTTTTATTTAGCAGCGCCCAACATTCATTTTGGGAAATAGATTTTAGTTTTGAGTGCTTTGTTGGCAAATAAAACATGGATCTGAGTTCGGGCTTTGTGATTAGATTACAACACATCTGAACAAAAAAAAACGTGTTTTATTTGCCAATAAAGCACGCAAAACTAAAATCTATTTCCATTCCAACATGTTTGAATTACACCAGGAAGGGATACTAATCTTGAATAAAATGCGGTTTTAAATACAAAGGTAGTAAACAGGAATCTCTAAAAGTAGGTCGTTTTGCGAAACGTGTTCTAATCGACAAGACAATACACGGTAAAATCCTTTTTTGTTTAAATAAAAAGTCTTAAAAGTGTTAGATTTTTTTTTATAAAAGTACTCTCAGTACTCTGAGATTCGATCCCACAATTGTTTAAAAGTCGGAGTATATATTAACAAGGTAAGAGGGCTTTCCAATAAACATTGGTTATTTCTAAAATATGTTTCTCCCAAAAACTCGATTGTTTCGAAATCATTTTTTTCTATACTTATAGAATTAAACACATGTCGTTTTCGATAGATGATGTCCTGCAGAAATATATTCATTTTTATTTTTTATCATTATTGTTCTGTACAGACACTTAGTATGCACAAAAAGTATAACATTGACCATAGAAGTGATTGGACTATTTCTTGAATGCACTGTCAGTAGTACTGACGATAACTTTAACTGTTCATTGTATACCCTTATTTGGTTAACAAATAACGTTTGTCCTATTCAGTGCTTATTTTCATGAAAATTGAAACCAGGAGAATGTGACCCTGATTCAGTTAGTAGCACTATGATACGAAGAACAATATTTTTCTGATTAAAGAACAAACACGTGTTTTGAAAAGGTGTAATTATGATATATCCCAATAAACTTAGCTTATGCTATTTTCAAGAGGAGCATTATATACATTTGTATCACAAACATACAGAATGAAGTAGCGTTAAACTATAAGCAATTATTCTAATATTTGTAATATTGTTGTTACAAGAAACATTACCAACGAGCACATTTATCATATTAACCCTTCTGTGTGACAATTTACCGTCACCATTTCTTCTACACGTCAAAGATGTTCAAAACAATATAAACATAGATCATCAATCCGCCTGTATATGCATGTGTATATTTAAGCACAGTTATAGTTTGGGTATGCAGGAATTTTAAATAAATCAATCACTAGTCAAGGAAGGAATCAATAAACAGGATTTTTCAGAGCCAATGAAATAATTATGATTTTAGGAAGGTGCCAATGTACAAGTTATTAGGAAATTGCAGATAGGACTTTAGCAAAAGTTCTGGGTTTTTACTGTAATAGTATCCTGGTACTCTAAACTTGTTTTGCATTAAATGTTCTAAAACCTGTGTCTAAATTGAGATACTCGCTTTGATATACGTCGTCACGCAATGGTTTTAAAGTCAAATGTCAAGGCAATTATTATCACGCACAGTTATTTCTGGTATAATCAAGTTCTAATCCTGATAAATCTGCAGTGTCGTTAATTTCTTTTCAATGCAGATTAATCGTCCTCTATTGACTGAATAATATACTGTTCAATTTGAGACTGAATATTTAGTTTTGTACTCGTGAATTACAGGATATTCTCATTTAAATCTTACAAAAGTGATTAACATAGTGCAAATTGAAAACTTTAAACACCTTTGTTACGATGTCAATTATCATAAGGAACTTGCTGGTGATTTTAGTATATTATGCATGCAATTCTACGGTGCCCCTAAAGTGACAAGAGACACATTTATTTTCATCCAGAACATTTGTTAAAAAGTAATATTATTTCGTAATAGCCAATGTATTTCGTCAAAACGTAATACTATTTCGTAAAAACGCAATATCAGTTCGTTAAAACATGTTACTCTTTCGTAAAAACGTAATTCTATTTCGTTTATTTTTACGAAATAATTTTACGTTTAAACGAAATAATATTACGATTTTACAAAATGCATTTTCATTATTACGGAAAGCCTCCCGATCCCTATTTGGATCATTGGATTTACTCAGTGACACGTTGGCGAAAATTTAAACAGACTTTCATATAAAATAAAGATCTGATATTTACAAATACTCGTACAACAAAAAAAGAGAAATATTTCAGTCGCCATGTAAAAGCGTTGTAGATATTTTAATGTTTCATATTTTACAGTGACTTTTGACAGTTATTTTTATTATACTAAAAGATAATTTCCTAAAACTCAAATTTAAATTAGATTTAATAGCGTAACTTGTGATTAGCTAGTTTTGGAATATATGATAATATTAGTAAGCATTCTTGACCTACTGATATTAAAACCACCTCGGTAGCTTTGTGGTAGAGCGCCTGCTTCGAATGCGGAAGGTCGTGCGTTCCACCGTCAAAATCGTAAAAACTGGTACTAGTAGCTTCCTCGCCTGGCAATCAGCATTAAGAGGATAGTGAATTGTAACCCTGTATTAACAACTGATGACTTGGTCGTATTGTTTTGATTTTTGATTCTAGAACTTTAAAATACAAAATTTATGTAGTTCAAATGTCTAATTAACTAACGGATAGATTATTTGCTGCATGGATAATTGATTTTCGCGTTATTAAAATGACGGTGCTCTCTGGAGAGTTATTCTACCATTTTACAAGCAAAACAACATTAATGGAAGTGCACATTGCAATTGATACTTACACCTAAACACTTTCAAAATGCTTTTATTTCTGATAGCATCGGAATGACTTTCAAAATGCTTGTTTGCTACGGATTTCAGATATATGTATATTTTAGTCAGCTATTGGAGCAGATTATTATTTCTTCCTGAAGACCAGATTCACTTAGCATTACCAGTAACTGGCCTTGTTTCCATTATTTAGGATAAACTTACAGATAAAGAACCTTGCAATATCATTGCATCATATTATTACCGATCAAAGTTTTTATTGGGTTCATAAATTTTATACTTATTACACTATAATCGAGCATTTCCAATGGCGAGGGTATTTGTATAACACTTGAAATGGGTATATGTATTTAGAGTAGAATAAAGCTTGCACATGTTGAAATAATTTTGTTTGTTGTTGTCATATTGTCGTTAGAATGTTCATCTAATTGGAATTGTGTTTTGAAAGATAATATGCTTTGAATTCACAGTAACTCGTAAATCGATCTCTAGAGGCATGTGAGAATCGCGCACCATTTGTCATTAGGACAATTTACTGGCCTTCCTAAATATCTTCATAATGTAAATATCTCCAAGGAACATTTAGAGAGATATTAGACGTGCAAAATCACCAATACTACTTAGTAACCTTGCAGTTATTTTCCAGATTATATCCAACGGCAACTGATTTTGTTCAGTTTCATTTTTTCTTGGAACGCTTTTTGAATAATGTAGCTTGGAGTGCTAGAAATGTGCCTACGCTAATGATTTGCGGACTCGGTTTACCGATATTTAAGATTCTTTGGTAGCGTTAGTTCTATAAAACACTGATTTAATAATGAGATTTCTTGTTGCATGTAATTATCTTGTTTTTGTTTTACCACAAATTACAGTTATCAGGGATTTCTACTCCTGTAAAAGTAAACGCCAACTTGAAAGAAGAGTTAAATTAATAGTGCATTCTCTTTTAGTAATAATTATTGCAATATATCAACATGCAAGACCGTTTTGGTTTTAATTCTGTTAGCACACAGTGGATTCTCTTATCAAAGATAATGACTAAAAGATCTTTTCTAGCAGATTCTACGATCATAACACACTGAAACGATATCCAGTTTGACACGGAAGTAACATTAAAGACAAAACGTTCGGGTAAACCCATATTATATTATATTATATTATTTTATATTATATAATATTATATTATATTATATTATATTATATTATATTATATTATATTATAATATTATATTATATTATATTTTGATAGCGTTTTTTAAATCTGCATTCATACCGTACACTTTATTCAGAAGTTCTGAAGTTATATGTAGATATTATGTTATTATTTCATTTTGCTTCTCATAACATGGGTAAAGTTTGACGTAAGATCAAATGAAAGAAAAGTAAAGGAAAAGCTGCAGATTATTCAGGAAAACTTGACGTGTTGAACAATATTCCAATAAAGTTTCATGTATCTAGGTCAAATTGTGTCCAAAAACTTGTATAGATATTTACGGTTGTTTATGTTCATTAAGTCAAGGCGAAATCCATGGTCTTACTGAGTGATATCTAAAACAAAACCCTATATGCACAACTTGACCTGCTACATATCAGTTCTATGATGTTCGATATCTCTAGGACAAATATTATTGAGATCCGCAAAACCCAAATGGACGGATGAACGATTGCATCCCCTACCCCATTTGTCGACGACGTGTGTGTGCGGGTGGAGGGTGGAAGATTGGAGGGGGGAGGGGGGCGAGTCGGGCACAATTAATGTTTGTCTATTCGTAAAGTCCCATCAGAGTAACAAATCGTCGTCCATGACACTGCACACGTGCTGAAGCTACACCAGTGGTCTCGATATTGTAATGGATATGTAGAAATGAATCCTGGAAATATCAAATACTTTTCAAAACAGTTCACATGGTAATGCCGCCTGTATTGCACGTGAAAATGGCTTGTGAGTCTTCCTGACATACGTAGGCGCCCGAGGTGTAAAGGATTGAGACCGAAGTCCAGACAACAGATATTCGATTTTAATTAGTAATGGGAAATCACATCATAAAGAAAATATATTGACAATCTTTTTATAAAGGTTTTTAAAAACAAAAGTAGATTGTCAAAGTGCCAGCTTGTGGTGTTATACCGACGAAGTGTTACGAATATTTGTCCTAAATTATTTCAAAAAAGCGTTATAACATGGTAAAACTTAATACCCGATACTGTTGAATGCTTTTAAACTGTCTTTACCCGCCCTCTTTCTTAAATAAGGAGAGCGCAAATCGCCGAGTGGTGATTTCAATCCCAGGGCAAGGCGTATGCTCCCCATAACGATTTGATAAAGTACATTGTCTCCACTTCTGATTACTGCAGAGAATGTACATGCGGAGAACAGGTTAGTAGTGGTACAGAATCCAGTGACACTGGTTAGATTATTTGGCCTCCGTTACTTATCTGAAACACTGTTGTAAACGGTGCTGACCAACTATCGCCACACATACACAAAAAGAAGAAAAATAAAACATAAAAACAACACACTCTTTTAAAATATATTTTTGAACAGATTTATGTGATTTTGACAGAATCTGAATTTGAAAGCTTAGATACATGGAATACGTTCTGTTATTTTTTATCAGTAAACATTTTTCAGGCGTGGATTTTAGACAGAAATGCGGTGGAAGTTAAATTTCTATTATCTTACTGAATAAATTCATATTACAAGCACGTCTTAATGAAACGGTATAATTAGGTAACAAAAATCCTATCACGTGCTTCGTCCGCGGACTACGAAATACCTAAGATTTTAGCTCCAAGATAGCCAACGTTTCTACTATATGAAAATAAGGTATTATGGAACATACACGCCACTATAAACTTGCTGTTCAATTGCGTCTTTAAGGTATAAATGCATCATTGAATCAAATCCCTGATTCCTAAGCAAATAAAATACAGCATATACCTCTACAATTAAACTCAAATATATAATGGAAGTAAGATATGTCTTATTGCTTCAATTGCCTGAAAATAATGCTGACTATGTAGACAATATCATTGCTTGTGTAAGCCAATACGAGAATGATGTTTAAACAGTGTAATTCGGTTCGATTCCGAGAAAGTGAAATGCGATTAAAAACATGGATATCATCATGCCAGTTGTACCCAAATGAATATAAATTGAAATGTTGCCAAATAAAAAGAAGAACAAAATGATATCGCAGTTCAATGTTTTTCTAACAGATATTTATACAGAATGCTAGTATGGTAGAACTTCTCTTTCGCATACTGTTCAGCATATCAACGTTTATATCGTTTCCTACGAATACATCCTAGAAATTGTCCAAATGTTATTTATGGACCTTTGCTAATTTTATGTTATACTCCTAATGAGGATAGAGGGCTTGGAAATTAGCATGCAATTTCCACTACCGTCAATGAACACAATCTGCAACATTTTCATTTTCGCTGTGTTGGGCGACCTGAGGGATTCTTCGTTTTCATTTTTATCTAGGCTCTTACCAATGTGACAATAATCTAAATGAAAAAAAAAGAGGTCAAATGTGCAATAGTTCTTATCGCCATGATATATATAAGAAAGTAACATAAATTGTAGAACAATACAACTGTAACACAGAACCATAAATAAAGACGTAACAAATAGGATTCTGAACGATATAGAACAATTACTAAAGTTGATGTATTAGACTCAACAAACGAGCAAAATCTTAAACTAAGACTAGGGTGTTATGTTGCCTTACAAGTTCAAAACAGGTTTTCCATCTTATCTCGTTTCGGTAAAATTGCATTAAATTAACCTCTATTAGGAATTTTGTGTCATTTACACATAATAAATGGAAGGAGATCGTTCTGTAAATAGATTCTCGTTATATCAATGTCTATTACCTGTCTTTAAACTGGCAAAAGAAGAATTGTTGTGTCCTTTTTTGGAATATCTCATGTTTCACTGTCTTCAGCAAACTTATAATAATAGCCATATAGGTGGTCAGTCTTGTTATTTGAAGGATTATAGTTAATTACTATTTAATCATGTCATAAATTTCACGTTATTCGTTAACAATAAAAAACAATACATACTGAATACCATGAGTTTGTTGGTTTTTTTTTTTTTTTATATATAAATTTCGTGATTTCGTTTAAAACGGCTTTCCTTTTTGCGGATTTATAAAACCAATAATTAAGAACTTTCGATTGTTGGGGTTGAACTTAACAGCTATACGTAACTACGAACGTAACGAAATTTGGGGGCCTCCGTGGCCGAGTGATTAAGGTCGCTGACTTCAAATCACTTGCCCCTCACAAATATGGGTTCGAGCCTCACTCGGAGTATTGAATTCTTCATGTGAGAAAGCCATCCGGCTGGCTAACGGATGGTCGGTGGTTCTACCCAGGTGCCCGCTCGTGATGAAATATTGCACGGAGGGGCATCTGGGGTCTTCCTCCACCAACAAAGCTGGAAAGTCGCTATTTGAGCTATAATTGTGTCGATGCGACGTTAAACCCAACAAAAAAAGCAACGAAAATTTGTCTACCACGAAAAAACAATGATGCCAGAGTATTTGGTCTGGGGGTATACAGTATATATAAACGATAGGTAGTGTGGTGTATATGCACGTATTTTGAGAAGGCATTTAAATGCAATTTTTCTTGATTACCGGGATCTTTTGTGCAGTGAGATTTATATGACATTGACGGTCAGGGACCAGAGATTGTGAATCTGTAAATGGATTATTGAAATTATTTGGAATATTTGGATGCTTTGAGTGAAAAGTGAGTTGGAAATTGACTTTTTATTGACAAGTTTATCTATGTACATCGCTAACTTTACGCATCGATGCCCATACTAATCACTGCCCATTGTCCAGTAGTGTGTTTATTGAGTTGGATCGGGCTATTGTATGCAAGGTCGACGCTCGATAGTAAAATCTACGGAAGCGAGTTTGGATCAAAAGTATTGAAATCGATGACATTTAGTGGATTGAACAGACACAATCAAGATGGGTGTAGACGTAGTCACATATAGAGTAAGAATCGGTACATTTGTGTTTTCATCTCGATCTAGAAGTGCACATAGTAGATTAACAAAGACAAAGTATACACGTTTCGTTAAAGGGACAGATATACACTTGAGAATGTTTGTGTGTATGATTTGGGCAGTCATGATGTTTTCGTGTGTCTATGGTGTACTGCTGATATGGAAGGCTGGTATTACAGAATGCACGGATGCTGAACTTGTTTGTGTCACGAGTAACGTACAACCTACGTCATTAGCAACAAAAGGACAAAACCCGCACTCAAGTTTGTCTTGGTCTACAGACCCTTCGTGGAATAACATGTGTCTAAATAATGAAAAACATAAACCCATGTCACTGATACTGCTGAGCGGGGACATCGAAACGAACCCGGGACCAATCTCTGAGGAGAGTGAGAAACGTCTTCTAGAAGCAATTAAAGGTAGTGAAAATAATGTCCGCGAAGAAATAAAATCACTATATGCGGAAATGATCAGCATGAAAAGTGAACTAAAATCTGTGAGATCACAGCTTAGCTCGGCAAAAACGGAAATGAATTCGATAAAAGTAGAACAAGAGAGAATCACGGAAGATTTAAACGCTGTCAGGAAGGAAGTATCTGATATAAGTGATCTAAATGAGAACATGCATCTAGATGTAGATCATATTGATGGAAATGTAGAAATAAACAGTAGGAAAATAGATCGAATGTCAGAGCGATTAAACAGGTTAGAACGGGATTCTATAAAGGGTAACATGAGAATATTTAATATGCCTATCGAAACAGAGGGCGAAATGAGAAATATGAAAAAAACGGTTATTGATAAAGTTTTAAACGTAGCAAGCCCGAGGGACAAATGGATACAAGATGACATAAAATACGTGAAGATTATAGGGAGTTAAAAGATGGTAGACAACCGCTGACAGTAATAACCTTTAGATATGACGATGACAAATATAGAATTTACAAGGGACGCGACGAATTGCGGGCTAAAGGCATACGCGTAGGAGACGATCTTACGCAAAGTCAGAGGGAAGAGTTGCAATATGTGAGAAAGATGGGCAACTGGGGCTACTATTATAGAGGTCAGTTGAAAATTGTAGATAAGGATGGGATACAGATAGACGATGAAAATGAACCTTCAGGTACAAGAGTAGTAAAGAAAGCTACTAGAAAGTTGATCGAAGTGATTGATGAAGATACAAGTATGGATACTTCAAGACCGCTTTATGATATAGACATGGATGAAACATCGGTGAAACATGCATAGGATGAAGGCCAACGCCCAGAAACTACTAGTAAACGATTAAATATAGCATGTTGGAATATTGACGGTTTAATTAATAAAGTATTAGACGAAGATTTAATTAAGTTTATGAATAGTTTTGACATAATATGTCTATTAGAAACGTGGATAGAGCATGAGATAGATCTACCATTTAATTTGAACGGGTACCAAATATACTTTTGCCCAGCAATAAGAAACAACATACACGGGCGAGCTATGGCAGGATTAGTGGTTTTTGTTAAACTAACGTTAAATAGATTTATTACACGTATATTTGATGACTGCGAATTCTCTATACTGTTAAAGATTGATAAAACAATATCTTTGACTGGTAGTGATGTTGTACTATGTTTAGCATATCTCCCACCGGAACAATCGCCGTTCTATAGAAATAAAGAATATAAGGGTATAAATTTAATAGAAAGTATTTTGTCTGAATACGATATTGATGTAAATAGTAATTTTATGCTCATAGGTGACATGAACGCAAGGACAGCTAATAGACATGATTTTATAACTGTTAATAGAAATGTGGCAGAGTATGAAGCCGTAGTAGATATTTTAGATGATTCACATTTAACACTGAGGAGATCACGTGATACGTCCGTGAATTCGTTTGGCCTGAATTTGTTAGAATATTGTAAAGCTAACGCAATTCGCATTGTTAATGGTAGAATCCATGACGATATAAATGGAGAATACACATATATAAGTCATAACGGATGCAGTGTGATTGACTATCTGATATGTTCTGACGATGTTTTTCAGTTAATAGCAAATTTTAAAATTGAAAATCGAACTGAATCATGTCATATGCCGATCAGATTTGAATATGAAATTAAGGGTCTTCAAGGTAACCGAGATGTTCTAGATGAAAATCGAAATGTTAAGATCAAATACATATTCGATGAAAGAAGAACTCAACAATTTAAACATGAAATATCAAGTAATTTCAGTCAAATTTTTATCACAGAGTTCTGTACTAGAATAGAAGATAATGATACTAGTATTTCGACATTGGTTGGAATATTAACGGACAAGCTGCGATTAAGTGGTAATGTTTGTCTAGTAGAAAGAAAATCATACACAGTTATACAGCCAATGTGGTTCGATGCGAAATGTAGAACTTTAAAATATCTAAAAAACAAAGCTTTAAGAGTCTTCAGGCGAAACAGAATAAAAAGCAATCTTGACGCATATCTAGATTCAAAACGTGAATTTAGTAACTACTGTGACCAGCAAAAGCATAAATACAATGAAAAACAGCTTGAGGAACTTATTGATAAGAATACCAATGCAAAATCGTTTTGGTCAAAGTTGAAAAGGATGACAGTGGAAACTAGAAGGGAAGAAAATATTACTATTGATCAATGGAAAACACACTTTGAACAATTGTTTAATAGTGATTTAGATGTCGATAACATAATCCCAGAGCTAGAAGATATACAATACGATGATGATATAACTGACGAATTGTTTAATGGTGAAATCACTGCAGATGAAGTTGCTCGAGCAGTTAGGTCGATGAAAAGAGGTAAAAGTGGAGGAAATGACGAACTAATTCCTGAATTTTTTCTAGAAAGTATAGAAAGCCTGCTTTGTATTATTATAAAATTATTTAATAGGATATTTAGTGATGGTATATATCCAGAACAATGGTGTGAATCAATCGTAGTACCAATATATAAAAGGGAAATAGGAACGTACCTGATAATTATAGAGGAATATCTCTTTTAAATGTACTTGGTAAAATATATACAAACGTTATCTGTCGGCGTTTGACGTTTTACGTAAATATATATGAGAAGATAGGGGAGCCACAGGCAGGATTTAGAGAAGGGTACAGAACAGTAGATAACGCCTTTGTTTTGCAAGCTTTAATTGACAAACAGTTGGCGAAAAAAGGTGGCAAATTATACGTTGCATATGTAGATTTTAAGAAGGCGTTTGACTTGATTAACAGACCAAAATTGTTCCAAGTATTGTCATCAAATGGGGTAAATGGAAAACTCTATAATACTATCAAAGCCATGTATACATTAGTAAAGGCTAAGGTACGGTGTTCTAATGGAGATATGACGGGGAGTTTTATGTGTCCTCTCGGATTAAAGCAAGGTTGCTCTGGGAGTCCAATTATGTTTATCCTGTTCATAAACGATCTTGTTAAGCGGATTGGAGAATCAGGATATGCAGGTATACAGCTCTTCCCACACACGGAAGAAATATTATCATTATTCTTTGCTGATGATTTAGCTTTGACAGCGGATACAGTTGTTGGGTTTGCAACGTTTACTAAATATATTAAGCACCTTCTGTGACGATTATAACTTGCGTGTAAATGTTAATAAGACAAAAATCATGGTACATAAAAATGGTGGCGTTTTATCGAGAGCTGAACGATGGACCTACAAGAATGAACCAATTGAAGTAGTAAAAGCGTTTTCATATGTTGGTGTTCTATTCACTAACCAGCTAGCTTTAACAAAAATGGCAAATGAACAAGCGCTGAAAGGGAAGCGAGTCCTTGTACATTTACTTTCAAAATTGTATAAATATGGTCAGTTGACTAAGGAAGCGTATTTCAAAATATTTGATTCGAAAATTTCACCAGTGTTGTTGTACGGATCGGAAATCTGGGGCACAAATAAGATGCAATCAGTTGAACAGACTCAGATATACGCCTGTAAACGATACATATGTACTCCTCGTAGGACATGCAATGCAGCGGTTGTAGGAGATTGTGGTAGACATCCTATGTTTGTTTCTACGGCTAAAAGAGTAATAAAATACTGGCTACGCATATTAAAGCTAGATCAAAGTAGATATGTCCGTAAACCGTATGATATGATGTATATTTTAGACCAAAGTGGTCAAAATAACTGGCTACAAGAGTCAAAAGTTTACTGAATAATGTAGGCTTCGGATATGTATGGTTGGAACAGAATGTGCATGATGAAAATGTATTTATTAAGAATTTTGTAGGCAGACTGATTGACCAATGTATCCAAGAATGGTTTGGCAAGGTTAGAGATAGTAGTAAACTCAGCACATATGCTTGTTTTAAATTACGGTTTGAACATGAATGTTATCTGAATTGTGTAAATATTCGAAAATTTAGAAGTGCTTTAAGTAAACTAAGATGTTCAGCACATGATTTGGATATTGAAATAGGACGATATAATAATATTCCTAGGCATCAACGTATTTGCAGACTTTGTCAAGGCGATATAGAGACAGAGTATCATTTTGTTCTTAAATGTCCTGTGTATAGCGATCTCAGGCATAAGTATATTCCTTACAAATTCTTTACGAATGTCAATGTACACAAGTTCTATATATTGATGTCTTCTTCTAATGAAATTATTGTCAATAATTTAGCAATGTATATATGGTATGCAAGCAAACTCAGAAAAGATCTTTTGAACTGACTTGTACATGTATATACAATTATGTACCATACACCACATTGTCAATAGGTGTAATATATATTTTGTTATACTATGTTGTCATGGGCCGGCGGCCTTCAGCAATAAAATGTTTGAGTTTGAGTTTGAGTTTGATATGGACTTTTCACGAATAACAACATGTCGTTCACACACGTATCTCTACCAACCAATCGAATAAAATATCTTATATTTCACTTCTTCAAGGAAATAATACTCAGTCCACAAAATTGTAACTGTAAAAGCTATTGAACGATATGGGCACAGTGCATTTCACAATTAAATTATTATATCAACTTACAGTTAAGTTGTTACCTAAATGTTCACTGCAAAAGCGTCACTTGTGCTTTAATTTATAAAACAGAAAAAATACTATTTTCTGGTTTCTTTGCTTTTGTTGGGTTTACATATCTGTCTTCTGGCCTGTTTCGTCGGGCCCTTAAGGGTGTTTCTCTTGTTGCTCTGTCTTCTGAAAAGGCATTGAGTACATACGTTTTTGGTTCTAAAGGTTTGCTTTTTATATTTTTATACACGAGCATTTTTGTGTTTTACATGCCATGCCTTTTTGTTTCCTCTACGTGTGTTAGAGATTCACCTGGAGGGGATTACTTTTATTTACACTGTCCCGTGTCTTTGGAACATGGTGGGGGTAAGAGTGAGGTTAAGTGCGCACCATAAACCGGTTTAAGCTCCCCAGTGGTGTTTTTGTCACTGAACGTTCAAAGGCGGTGCCCCACTGTGTTCCTTTGTTTGTTCGTTTTGTCCTCATGTGTAGGCTTTGTTTATGTGTGTGTGTTCCTTTGTTTGTTCGTTTTGTCCTCGTGTGTTGGCTTTATGTGTGTGCACGTGTATGTGTGTGTGTGTTTGTGGTGTGCACGTCTGCGTGCTGTAGGTTTCGTTTTGGGGAGGCTGCGATTTTGGTACGTGGCATTCCCTGTTTGATATTTGTCTTTGTTTTTTTTTACAGTCACAGCGTCACGTTATAGGCCATATTACGACGTTTCAAGCTTTTAATGGTGACTGAGGACCCAGTACCCCTCCAGACATTACTTCATCACGAGCTTACACCTTGGAAGAACCTCCGACCTTCCGTAAGCCAGTTTGATTGCTTTTCCACATTAGAGAATTCTACGTCGGTGTCGAACTAGGCGAGGGGTAATTGATTTGACCACATACAAATTCATTAAGATATATTTATAGAAAACAGGATCTATAATTATGTTAGCTATGGCGTATTTTTTTTCTAGAGATTAACTTTCTTCTGTTCCTTATACCTAAAACATGTACTTTTAAATTTATGATGTCGTATAAAAATAAATACAACTTGTTACTCATAAAGGTATATAAGTGTTTACTGAACGAAATATCGCAAAGTTACAAAATGTCACGATCCATGTAAATATTACCGTTTGAATTTTAACTTTTTGTGATGAATATTTCACTTATTTCCAGTTCAATTGACAAAACATGAGCTTTTTAACAGTGATAATGTTTTCGCGGTGCGTTGGGAACGGTTATGATGGACTCATGGTATCTTGTAATTACCAGATATGAGAAACTTATTTATGGTTCCAAAGCAAAAAGCTGGAATATAATATCAAATGCATGCATCTGAATATAATAAATGTTAACAAAATCAATAGGAGTTCATGAGAAATTTTAAAAGTCTGTCTGTATTAAAACCGATAAAGCAATTTGTTTTAACAACTTGGTTAATTTTAAAATTCACTCATATAACGTAGCTAAATAATCTTCGGTTTGTGTATTTATAAAACAAATATATTGTCTCAAAAAGCATTGTATCATAGATATATCAATGTTCTGACTACACAGGCCAGGGCTGATTGTATCATAGATATATCAATGTTCTGACTACACAGGCCAGGGCTGATTGTATCATAGATATATCTGTGACAGGAAAGGCCGTACCGGCGACAGTAACCATCAGAACAAATCAACACCCTTTACAATATTTACAAATTTATTTACAAAAGATGATTATTAACAATGAATAGATATGAAAAGAAAAAAAAACTGATTATAAGAAAGAAAAAAAAGAAAGTTCAGTATCTCTAGATACAAAAGTTCTTATAGTCCATTCTAATCTGACGTGACACAGGTCTTTAATGTAATTGTGAACTTTAAGTAGCACAAACAAAACATAGCTTCTAAATTCAAAATACAGTCCCCTTAAAGGGAATTCCTATAGTTTTTTATGCGCATCTTTCTGCGCAGCCCACACTTTCTATGGAAAATTGAACTGAAATCAACATTTCTTGAAACATGTTACAGACAATCTTAAATATGAGGAATTTTGAATGAAATAACATTTTTGATAAGTTATATCAGTAATCAAATGTTGATATGGTTTATTTTGTTTGAAAAATCATGCTGCAGGTATTGTATTTTGTGGTTGGTTTTCACATCGATTTTAGTACAAAGACAGTGTTGTTTATAATGTAAGAAAACGACTTAGACTGATAAGAAAAAATCCCCTTTCAGATTATTTAGTTTTCAATTATGGGGAAAAAATTTAAGTTTTAAAAACTTTTTTTTAACTTTTCCCGAATAATTAATTTTTTTGGCCGGTTGCGCCATTTCTCGAACAGGTGTTGTATTCTAGGGTCTAACATAAAATTTGCCGGGTGACCCACACATTTTTAGCCACTTTTATGTAAATAAAATTATTTTAACAAGAAAAAAAGAAAAAATTTATAAAAAGATTTTTTTTAAAAAATTAAAAAAAATATTCTTTTACTATGGGGATTTTTTTATTGAAAAAGTTCACAAAGTAAAAATGAAACAATATTTTTTTTCATTTTACCCTTATTTTAAGGATATAGTATTATAATAGATATGATATAAAAAAGATATAATAAATTGTAAAAAAAAAAAAAACGTATTGTGCTTCCCGGATGTATATTTTGGTTGGTTTTTTAAAAAAGCAGAAAAATTAAAATTTAAAAATCGCGGCAGTTTCGCAAAAATGGGTGTGTTAAAAAAAAATTTTTCAAAAAACAAGCTGGGGACTATTTTTTTTATTTGTTCATTGTTTAGCACAAATCTTCCTATCATTTGGAAATTTTAAAAAAAATTTTTAAAGGAAAAAAATATAGGAATTCTCTTTAAACCCTGAATACGTTGATTCCGTATTGGCCCCTATGGTGGTAGGTGATTGCATCCCCGAGCTGACTTTGGGATAACAAAATCATCGCTTGCGGTTTACGGCCAACCCTGGACGAAAACCTTTCGCTGGGAATACAATCCAGGCGAGTGAAAACAAGTGAATGGGCATTTTATTCCGGGTTATGACATAAGGTAAAATGTCTGGCGGGAAAAAGAAAAAAATTTTAACATATGGGAAGCACCTAGCAAAAAAATAAGTCAGGGCATAAAACTGCTCCTTTTGGGGACACCAACCCCCGTAGGGCCCCTTTAAAAAATAGTTACTTTTTACAAAACATATGTGCTAAAGTTTAAAGTCCCAAAGATTTAAAAACGTCATTATTACTTCCATATTTAAAAGATTTTTACTTAAAAAAATAAAGTTTAAAATTGAAATGATTGAAAAGTAATGATGAAAATTTTAGATACGGACATGATAAACTGAGCTATTTTTTACAACTACAAAATTTAAAAAAATTCAAAAAAAATCAAAAGTTATACATAGTTGGCATCCATATAATATCAAATGCCTACCACAAGGACATTAATTAGATGGCTTTTCTGGGACACAATTACAAATTACAAAAATATATTTAAAAATGGGACTAATTGCCAATTTTTAAAAATCTTTTTCGAATTTGACAGAGTGGCCTCTGCGGCCAAGTGGTTAAGGTCGCTGACTTAAAATTTCACTTCCCCTTCGTCAATGTAGGCTCGAGTCTCACTCGGAGGTAGATTCTTCATGTGAGGAAGCCACCCAGCTCCAGCTGGTTTTTGGGAGGTCGTTGGTTTTCAAGGTGTTCGCCCGAGATGAAATAATCCCCGGGAGCATGCCAAGGTGGAAAATTGCCATATGACCTATAATTGTGTCGTGTGATGTTGTACCCAAATAAGCGAATCTGACACCCAACTCGTTTATCTCATCTATACATCAGATCAGATCCTAATTTGCCTACTGCACTGAATTTGCCATAACCAAACGCGAATATTCTTTTTTTGACTAAAAAAGTAAGATACTGTATTTAGAGTAAAGCACGCCCAAACATTGTCACGTGATTTTCGGACATAATTAGCGGAAACAATTGCGTATAACACTACAGTTAATTTGCTATAATCAGGAAAAAATTTATTAATTGTTGTACACATTTTTAATCAGACTTTATCTTAAATTGCCTCTTCTTAATTGCATGTAGTACACTAAAGGGAATTTTCAGTTAGGAGTTTTTTTTATGTCAATAGCAAAACAATTTTTGTAAACAGGCTTTAGCTTCATAAATTTTAAAAAATTGAATAAGAAGATTGAAATATCACACATAGACGATATTACATGAGTGTCTTTTATATTGAATTTATTAAACGAGTTGAAAAAAACAGTAAAATGCGAGTTTAAAAAAATTCAATGGGGGAAAGTCTTAAATGTAATATCTTTTTATCACGTTTCCTGTCGAAACATAAAAATTAAATTTTCCTTTACTATATCAAGACTCTATATTTCTCATTTTAGTTTTATTAACGTTTCGGCCTTTATCAAAATGACAAATTCGAGAAATTTATTTTTGCTCATTTTAGTAATGATCTAATGGTTGAATGCAAAATTTTTGAGTATCTTTGTTTGTTTTTGCTTATTGTTTGGGGTTTATTCTATGGTATATAAACTTTCATTGTCCTACCAACGTATTGATAAGGATAAAAATTTTTAATTGTCTCCCATGATGGCATTGGGACGTCACTAGTTGATGTGTTTTTGCACATTAGTATTTTACTTTTTACTCATATCTTCATTTGGGCAGAAGACAGTACTTGTGCATCATAAATTTGTATCGCTTTTAGCGGGATTTGACGTTGAAATTTTGATAAAGGCCTTAAAAGGCGAAACGTTATAAAACTGAGTGGAACTATGAGCTTTAAACATTTTGGTACCCCTTAGGGTAAATACTGTGTTTACTATATAAAAAAGTTAATTTGACCAACGTCTCCTGTACTTAAACGACGTCGACGTCAAAGCTTATTATACTAGTGTATTATCATTTTTAAGTAATGGCTTTATTACACTCCCGCGACGTAAAACTTTTGATAAAAGATTTTTAAAATGATAGGTTGCAAAAAGATAACAAAGTTGTAGTTCTACGAATTCTGTAAAAATCGTGATGAAATTATGTTTGTGTTTTCATCTCTTTAGAATATAAATTTAATTGAATGTTAGTATTATTTGGGATCTAATAAATGGGAGACTTAATTTGCTCGTTCGGATTACATTTTGTGGGCTTGAGGGCTATTCATGCTTGAGAAGATTAAATTAGCTACAAATTACAGCATTTTCATTATACGGCTACTTGGTTGAAATGTATAGGTACACAATAAAATAAGCCTTCAACATATGAAATTCAAATAACCAGTGTATCAAGACACAAAAATACCTATCACTGTTTTGTTTCTTTTTACGTTGATAAGTACCCCCGGTCACAGTGTCTATATATTATATGGGGTGCAGGAATGAAGGTTTATACATGATAGCTTTTTTGCTTTCGTGTAGTTTTTTTTAACAGAACTATTTTCAATCCCGTAAATTAAAAAACCAATGACGTGCCTTCGAAAGTAATTTTACAACCAACCTGAAATGTAGCCACTGCCTTCGGGAATATTAGTGTAAACTTCATGTTTATTTAGCGCGCCCAACATTCATTTTGGGAAATAGATTTTAGTTTTGAGTGCTTTGTTTGGGAAATAAAAAAATGGGATTGAGTTCGGGCTTTGTGATTAGATTACAACACACTGAACAAAAAAAAACGTGTTTTTTTTGCCCAAAAAAGCACGCAAACTAAAATCTATTTCCATTCCAACTGTTTGAATTACCCAGGAAGGGATACTAATCTTGAATAAAATGCGGTTTTAAATAACAAAGGTAGTAAACAGGAATCTCTAAAAGTAGGTCGTTTTTCGAAACGTGTTCTAATCGACAAGACAATACACGGTAAAAATCTTTTTTGTTTAAATAAAAGTCTTAAAGTGTTAGATTTTTTTTTATAAAAGTACTCTCAGTACTCTGAGATTCGACCCCACAATTGTTTAAAAGTCGGGTATATATTAACAAGGTAAGAGGGCTTTCCAATAAACATTGGTTATTTCTAAAATATGTTTCTCCCAAAAACTCGATTGTTTCGAAATCATTTTTTTCTATACTTATAGATTAAACACATGTCGTTTTCGATAGAAGATGTCCTGCAGAAATATATTCATTTCTATTTATATCATTATTGTTCTGTACAGACACTTAGTATGCACAAAGAGTAAAACATTGACCATAGAAGTGATTTGACTATTTCTGAATGCACTGTCATAGTACTGACGTAATTTTAATGTTCATTGTATACCCTTATTTGATTAATAAATAACGTTTGTCCTATTCAGTGCTTTTTTTTCATGAAAATGAAACAGGAGAATGTGACCTTGATTCAGTTAGTAGCACTATGATACGAAGAACAATATTTTTGTGTTTAAAAGAACAAACACGTGTTTTAAAAAGGTGTAATTATGATATATCCCAATAAACTTAGCTTATGCTATTTTCAAGAGGAGCATTATATACATTTGTACCCACAAACATACGGGAATGAAGTAGCGTTAAACTATAAGCAATTATTCTAATATTTGTAATATTATTTTGACAAGAACCATTCCCAACGAGCACATTTATCATATTAACCCTTCTGTGTGACAATTTACCGTCACCATTTCTTGTACACGTCAAAGATGTTCAAAACAATATAAACATAGATCATCAATCCGCCTGTATATGCATGTGTATATTTAAGCACAGTTATAGTTTGGGTATGCAGGAATTTTAAATAAATCAATCACTAGTCAAGGAAGGAATCAATAACAGGATTTTTCAGAGCCAATGAAATAATTATGTTTTAGGAAGGTGCCAATGTACAAGTTATTAGGAAATTGCAGATAGGACTTTAGCAAAAGTTCTGGGTTTTTACTGTAAAGTATCCTGGTTTCTCTAAACTTGTTTTGCATTAAAAGTTCTAAAAACCCGTGTCTAAATTGAGATACTCGCTTTGATATACGTCGTCACGCACGGTTTTAAAAACAAATGTCAAGACAATTATTACACGCAGCAGTTATTTCTGGGATAATCAAGTTGTAATCCTGCAGTGTCGTTAATTTCTTTTAATGCAAATTAATCGTCCTCTATTGACTGAATAATATACAGTTCAATTTGAGACTGATATTTAGTTTTGTACTCGTGAATTACGGATATTCTCATTGAAATCCTACAAAAGTGATTAACATAGTGCAAATTGAAACTTTTAAAACCTTTGTTACGGTGTGTATATGCTTATTTCTTGTCTAGTTGTTGTTATAAATCTGATGTCAATATATAAGGAACTTGCTGGTGATTTAGAAATTATGCATGCAATACTACGGTGCCCTAAAGTGACATGAGACACATTTTATTTTCATCCAGAACTTTGTTAAAAAGTAATATTATTTCGTAATACCCAATGTATTTCATCAAAACGTAATTTATTTCGTAAAAACGCGATATCAGTTCGTTAAAACATGTTACTCTTTCGTAAAAACGTAATTTTATTTCGTTTTTTTCTTACGAAATAATTTTACGTTTAAACGAAAAAATATTACGATTTACAAAATTGCTTTTCATTATTACGGAAAGCCTCGATCCTATTGGATCATTGGATTTATCAGTGAAAACGTTGGCGAAAATTTAAACGACTTTATAAAAATAAAGATTGACATTTAGAAAAAACTCGTACAACAAAAAAAGAGAAATATTTCAGTCGCCATGTAAAGCGTTGTAGATATTTTAATGTTTCATATTTTACAGTGACTTTTTACGTTATTGTTGTTATACTAAAAACTAATTTCCCAAAACACAATTTAAATTAGATTTAATAGCGTAAATTGTGATTAGCTAGTTTTGGATTTTATGTAATTTTTAGTAAGCTTCTTGACCTACTGATATTAAAACCACCTCGGTAGCTTTGTGGTAGAGCGCCTGCTTCGAATGCGGAAGGTCGTGCGTTCCACCCTCAAAAAATCGTAAAAACTGGTACCAGTTGCTTCCTCGCCTGGCAATCAGCATTAAGAGGATAGTGAATTGTAACCCTGTATTAACAAATGATGACTTGTCGATTGTTTGATTTTTGATTCTAGAACTATTTTTCAATACAAAATTTATGTAGTTCAAAGTCTAATTAACTAACGGAGGGATTATTTGCTGCATGGATAATTGATTTTTGCGTTATTAAAATGGGCGGTACACTTGGAGAGTTATTCTACCCTTTTACAAGCAAAAAAAACATTAATGGAAGTGCACATTGGGATTGATATTACACCTAAACACTTTCAAAATGCTTTTTTTCTGATAGCATCGGAATGACTTTCAAATGCTTGTTTGTACTGATTTCAGATTTATGTATATTTTAGTCAGCTATTGGAGCAGATTATTATTTCTTTCTGAAGCCCAGATTTACTTAGCATTACCCGTAACTGGCCTTGTTTCCATTATTTAGGATAAACTTACAGATAAAGAACCTTGCAATATCATTGCATCATATTATTACCGATCAAAGTTTTTATTGGGGTTCATATATTTTATACTTTCTACACTATAATCGAGCAATTTCCAATGGCGAGGGTATTTGTATAACACTTGAAATGGGTATGTATTTAGAGTAGAATAAAGCTTGCACATGTTGAAATAATTTTGTTTGTTGTTGTCATATTGTAGTTAGATGTTCATCTAATATGAATTATGTTTAGAAATATAATATGCGTTGAATTCACAGTAATTCGTAAATTGATCTCTAGAGGCATGTGAGAATCGCTCAACATTTGTCATTAGGACAATTTACTGGCCTTCTGAAATATCTTTATTATTTAAATATCTCAAGGGAACATTTAGAGAGATATTAGACGTGTAAAATCACCAATACTACTCAGTAACCTTGCATCTATTTTCCAGATTATATCCAACGGCAACTGATTTTGGTTCAGTTTCATTTTTTCTTGGAACGCTTTTTGAATAATGTAGCTTGGAGTGCTAGAAATGTGCCTACGCTAATGATTTGCGGACTCGGTTTACCGATATTTAAGATTCTTTGGTAGCGTTAGTTCTATAAACACTGATTTAATAATGAGATTTCTTGTTGCATGTAATTATCTTGTTTTTGTTTTACCACAAATTACAGTTATCAGGGATTTCTACTCCTGTAAAAGTAAACGCCAACTTGAAAGAAGAGTTAAATTAATAGTGCATTCTCTTTAGTAATAATTATTGCAATATATCAACATGCAAGACCGTTTTGGTTTTAATTCTGTTAGCACACAGTGGATTCTCTTATCAAAGATAATGACTAAAGATCTTTTCTAGCAGATTCTACGATCATAACACACTGAAACGATATCCAGTTTGACACGGAAGTAACATTAAAGACAAAACGTTCGGGTAAACCCATATTATATTATATTATATTATTTTATATTATATAATATTATATTATATTATATTATATTATATTATATTATATTATATTATAATATTATATTATATTATATTTTGATAGCGTTTTTTAAATCTGCATTCATACCGTACACTTTATTCAGAAGTTCTGAAGTTATATGTAGATATTATGTTTTATTTCATTTTGCTTCTCATAACATGGGTAAAGTTTGACGTAAGATCAAATGAAAGAAAAGTAAAGGAAAAGCTGCAGATTATTCAGGAAAAATTGACGTGTTGAACAATATTCCATAAAGTTTCATGTATCTAGGTCAATTGTGTCCAAAAACTTGTATAGATATTTACGGTTGTTTATGTTCATTAAGTCAAGGCGAAATCCATGGTCTTACTGAGTGATATCTAAAACAAAACCCTATATGCACAACTTGACCTGCTACATATCAGTTCTATGATGTTCGATATCTCTAGGACAAATATTATTGAGATCCGCAAAACCCAAATGGACGGATGAACGATTGCATCCCCTACCCCATTTGTCGACGAGTGTGTGTGCGGTGGAGGGTGGAAGATGGAGGGGGAGGGGGGCGAGTCGGGCACAATTAATGTTTGTCTATTCGTAAAGTCCCATCAGAGTAACAAATCGTCGTCCATGACACTGCACACGTGCTGAAGCTCACCAGTGGTCTCGATATTGTAATGGATATGTAGAAATGAATCCTGGAATATCAAATACTTTTCAAAACAGTTCACATGGTAATGCCGCCTGTATTGCACGTGAAAATGGCTTGAAAGCCTTCCTGTCATACGTAGGTACCCGTGTTGTTAAGGATTGAGACCGAAGTCCAGACAATAAATATTCGATTTTAATTAGTAATGGGAATCACATCATAACGAAATATATTGACAATCTTTTATAAAGGTTTTTTAAAACAAAAGTAGATTGTCAAAGTGCCAGCTTGTGGTGTTATACCGACGAAGTTTTACGAATATTTGTCCAAATTTATTTCAAAAAGACGTTATAACATGATAAAACTTAATACCCGATACTGTTGAATGCTTTTAAACTGTCTTTACCCGCCCTCTTTCTTAAATAAGGAGAGCGCAAATCGCCGAGTGGTGATTTCAATCCCAGGGCAAGGCGTATGCTCCCCATAACGATTTGATAAAATACATCATCTTCTCTTCTGATTAATGCAGAGAATTTACATGCGGAGAACAGGTTATTTACATGCGGAGAACAGGTTAGTAGTGGTACAGAATCCAGTGACACTGGTTAGATTATTTGGCCGCCGTAATATATCTGAAACACTATTGTAAACGGCGCTGACCAACTATCGCCACTCATACACAAAAAGAAGAAAATAAAACATAAAAACAACACAATTTTTTAGAATACACATTTTTCAACAGATTTATGTGATTTTGACAGAATCTGAATTTGAAAGCTACGTGGAATACGTTCTGTTATTTTTATCAGTAAATATTTTTCGGGCGTGGATTTTAGACAGAAATGCGGTGGAAGTTAAATTTCTATTATCTTACTGAATAAATTCATATTACAAGCACGTCTTAATGAAACGGTATAATTAGGTAACAAAAATCCTATCACGTGCTTCGTCCGCGGACTACGAAATACCTAAGATTTAGCTCCAAGATAGCCAACGTTTCTACTATATGAAAATAAGGTATTATGGAACATAACACGCCACTATAAACTTGCTGTTCAATTGCGTCTTTTAAGGTATAAATGCATCTTTGAATCAAATCCCTGATTCCTAAGCAAATAAAATACAGCATATCCCTCTACAATTAAACTCAAATATATATGGAAGTAAGATATGTCTTATTGCTTCAATTGCCTGAAAATAATGCTGACTATGTAGACAATATCATTGCTTGTGTAAGCCAATACGAGAATGATGTTTAAAACAGTGTAATTCGGTTCGATTCCGAGAAAGTGAAATGCGATTAAAAAACATGGATATCATCATGCCAGTTGTACCCAAATGAATATAAATTGAAATGTTGCCAAATAAAAGAAGAACAAAATGATATCGCAGTTCAATGTTTTTCTAACAGATTTTATACAGAATGCTAGTATGGTAGAACTTCTCTTTCGCATACTGTTCAGCATATCAACGTTTATATCGTTTCCTACGAATACATCCTAGAAATTGTCCAAATGTTATTTATGGACCTTTGCTAATTTTATGTTATACTCCTAATGAGGATAGAGGGCTTGGAAATTAGCATGCAATTTCCACTACCGTCAATGAACACAATCTGCAAACATTTTCATTTTCGCCGTGTTGGGCGACCTGAGGGATTCTTCGTTTTCATTTTTATCTAGACTCTTACCAATGTGACAATAATCTAAATGAAAAAAGAGGTCAAATGTGCAATAGTTTTATATCACCATGATATGCAATAAGAAAGTAACATAAATTGTAGCAAAATACAACTGTAACACAGAACCTAAATAAAAACGTAACAAATAGGATGCTGCACGATATAAAACAAATTTCTAAAGTTGATGTATTAGACTCAACAAACGAGCAAAATCTTAAACTAAGACTAGGGTGTTATGTTGCCTTACAAGTTCAAAACAGGTTTTCCATCTTATCTCGTTTCGGTAAAATTGCATTAAATTAACCTCTATTAGGAATTTTGTGTCAATTACACATAATAAATGGAAGGAGATCGTTCTGTAAATAGATTCTCGTTATATCAATGTCTATTATTTGTCTTTAAATTGGCAAAAGAAGAATTGTTGTGTCCTTTTTTGGAATATCTCATGTTTCACTGTCTTCAGCAAACTTATAATAATAGCCATATAGGTAGTCAGTCTTGTTATTTGAAGGATTATAGTTAATTACTATTTAATCATGTCATAAATTTCACGTTATTCGTTAACAATACAATAGAAAACAATACATACTGAATACCATGAGTTTGTTGGTTTTTTTTTTTTTTTATTATAAATTTCGTGATTTCGTTTAAAACGGCTTTCCTTTTTGCGGATTTATAAAAACAATAATTAAGAGAATGAGAACTTTCGATTGTTAGGTTGAACTTAACAGCTAACATAACTACGAGCGCCACGAATTTGGGGGACCTCCGTGGCAGGCGATTAAGGTCGCTGACTTCAAATCACTTGCCCCTCACAAATATGGGTTCGAGCCTCACTCGGAGTATTGAATTCTTCATGTGAGAAAGCCATCCGGCTGGCTAACGGATGGTCGTGGTTCTACCCAGGTGCCCGCTCGTGATGAAATATTGCACGGAGGGGCATCTGGGGTTTCCTCCACCAACAAAACTGGAAAGTCGCTATTTGAGCTATAATTGTGTCGATGCGACGTTAAACCCAACAAAAAAAGCAACGAAAATTTGTTACCACGAAAAAACAATGATGCCAGAGTATTTGGGGCTTGGGGTATACAGTATATATAAACGATAGGTAGTGTGGTGTATATGCACGTATTTTGAGAAGGCATTTAAATGCAATTTTTCTTGATTACCGGGATCTTTTGTGCAGTGAGATTTATATGACATTGACGGTCAGGGATCAGAGATTGTGAATCTGTAATGGATTATTGAAATTATTTGGAATATTTGGATTCTTTGAGTGAAAAGTGAGTTGGAAATTGACTTTTTATTGACAAGTTTATCTATGTACATCGCTAACTTTACGCATCGATGCCCATACTATCACTGCCCCTTGTCCAGTAGTGTGTTTATTGAGTTGGATCGGGCTATTGTATGCAAGGTCGACGCTCGATAGTAAAATCTACGGAAGCGAGTTTGGATCAAAGTATTGAAATCGATGACATTTAGTGGATTGAACAGACACAATCAAGATGGGTGTAGACGTAGTCACATATAGAGTAAGAATCGGTACATTTGTGTTTTCATCTCGATCTAGAAGTGCACATAGTGATTAACAAAGACAAAGTATCACGTTTCGTTAAAGGGACAGATATACACTTGAGAATGTTTGTGTGTATGATTTGGGCAGTCATGATGTTTTCGTGTGTCTATGGTGTACTTGCTGATATGGAAGGCTGGTATTACAGAATGCACGGATGCTGAACTTGTTTGTGTCACGAGTAACGTACAACCTACGTCATTAGCAACAAAAGGACAAAACCCGCACTCAAGTTTGTCTTGGTCTACAGACCCTTCGTGGAAAAAACATGTGTCTAAATAATGAAAAACATAAACCCATGTCACTGATATGCTGAGCGGGGACATCGAAACGAACCCGGGACCAATCTCTGAGGAGAGTGAGAAACGTCTTCTAGAAGCAATTAAAGGTAGTGAAATAATGTCCGCGAAGAAATAAATCACTATATGCGGAAATGATCAGCATGAAAGTGAACTAAAATCTGTGAGATCACAGCTTAGCTCGGCAAAAACGGAAATGAATTCGATAAAAGTAGAACAAGAGAGAATCACGGAAGATTTAAACGCTGTCAGGAAGGAAGTATCTGATATAAGTGATCTAAATGAGAACATGCATCTAGATGTAGATCATATTGATGGAAATGTAGAAATATACAGTAGGAAATAGATCGAATGTCAGAGCGATTAAACAGGTTAGAACGGGATTCTATAAAGGGTAACATGAGAATATTTAATATGCCTATCGAAACAGAGGGCGAAATGGAAATATGAAAAAAACGGTTATTGATAAAGTTTTAAACGTAGCAAGCCCGAGGGACAAATGGATACAAGATGACATAAATACGTGAAGATTATAGGGGAGTTAAAAGATGGTAGACAACCGCTGACAGTAATAACCTTTAGATATGACGATGACAAATATAGAATTTACAAGGGACGCGACGAATTGCGGGCTAAAGGCATACGCGTAGGAGACGATCTTACGCAAAGTCAGAGGGAAGAGTTGCAATATGTGAGAAAGATGGGCAACTGGGGCTACTATTATAGAGGTCAGTTGAAAATTGTAGATAAGGATGGGATACAGATAGACGATGAAAATGAACCTTCAGGTACAAGAGTAGTAAAGAAAGCTACTAGAAAGTTGATCGAAGTGATTGATGAAGATACAAGTATGGATACTTCAAGACCGCTTTATGATATAGACATGGATGAAACATCGGTGAAACATGCATAGGATGAAGGCCAACGCCAGAAAACTACTAGTAACGATTAAATATAGCATGTTGGAATATTGACGGTTTAATTAATAAAGTATTGACGAAGATTTAATTAAGTTTATGAATAGTTTTGACATAATATTTTCTATTAGAAACGTGGATAGAGCATGAGATAGATCTACCATTTAATTTGAACGGGTACCAAATATACTTTTGCCCAGCAATAAGAAACAACATACACGGGCGAGCTATGGCAGGATTAGTGGTTTTTGTTAAACTAACGTTAAATAGATTTATTACACGTATATTTGATGACTGCGAATTCTCTATACTGTTAAAGATTGATAAAACAATATCTTTGACTGGTAGTGATGTTGTACTTGTTTAGCATATCTCCCACCGGAACAATCGCCGTTCTATAGAAATAAAGAATATAAGGGTATAAATTTAATAGAAAGTATTTTGTCTGAATACGATATTGATGTAATAGTAATTTTTGCTCATAGGTGACATGAACGCAAGGACAGCTAATAGACATGATTTTATAACTGTTAATAAAAATGTGGCAGAGTATGAAGCCGTAGTAGAATATTTTAGATGATTCACATTTACACTGAGGAGATCACGTGATACGTCCGTGAATTCGTTTGGCCTGAATTTGTTAGAATATTGTAAAGCTAACGCAATTCGCATTGTTAATGGTAGAATCATGACGATATAATGGAGAATACACATATATAAGTCATAACGGATGCAGTGTGATTGACTATCTGATATGTTCTGACGATGTTTTTCAGTTAAATAGCAAATTTTAAAATTGAAAATCGAACTGAATCATGTCATATGCCGATCAGATTTGAATATGAAATTAAGGGTCTTCAAGGTAACCGAGATGTTTAGATGAAAATCGAAATGTTAAGATCAAATACATATTCGATGAAAGAACTCAACAATTTAAACATGAAATATCAAGTAATTTCAGTCAAATTTTTATCACAGAGTTCTGTACTAGAATAGAAGTAATGATACTAGTATTTCGACATTGGTTGGAATATTAACGGACAAGCTGCGATTAAGTGGTAATGTTTGTCTGTAGAAAAAAATCATACACAGTTATACAGCCAATGTGGTTCGATGCGAAATGTAGAACTTTAAAATATCTAAAAAACAAAGCTTTAAGAGTCTTCAGGCGAAACAGAATAAAAAGCAATCTTGACGCATATCTAGATTCAAAACGTGAATTTAGTAACTACTGTGACCCGCAAAAGCATAAATACAATGAAAAACAGCTTGAGGAACTTATTGATAAGAATACCAATGCAAAATCGTTTTGGTCAAAGTTGAAAAGGATGACAGTGGAAAATAGAAGGGAAGAAAATATTACTATTGATCAATGGAAAACACCTTTGAACAATTGTTTATAGTGATTTAGATGTCGATAACATAATCCAGAGCTAGAAGATATACAATACGATGATGATATAACTGACGAATTGTTTAATGGTGAATCACTGCAGATGAAGTTGCTCGAGCAGTTAGGTCGATGAAAAGAGGTAAAAGTGGAGGAAATGACGAACTAATTCCTGAATTTTTTCTAGAAAGTATAGAAAGCCTGCTTTGTATTATTATAAAATTATTTAATAGGATATTTAGTGATGGTATATATCCAGAACAATGGTGTGAATCAATCGTAGTACCATATATAAAAAGGGAATAGGAACGTTTCTGATAATTATAGAGGAATATCTCTTTTAAATGTACTTGGTAAAATATATACAAAAGTTATCTGTCGGCGTTTGACGTTTTACGTAAATATATATGAGAAGATAGGGGAGCCACAGGCAGGATTTAGAGAAGGGTACCCGAACAGTAGATAACGCCTTTGTTTTGCAAGCTTTAATTGACAAACAGTTGGCGAAAAAAGGTGGCAAATTATACGTTGCATATGTAGATTTTAAGAAGGCGTTTGACTTGATTAACAGACCAAAATTGTTCCAAGTATTGTCATCAAATGGGGTAAATGGAAAACTCTATAATACTATCAAAGCCATGTATACATTAGTAAAGGCTAAGGTACGGTGTTCTAATGGAGATATGACGGGGAGTTTTATGTGTCCTCTCGGATTAAAGCAAGGTTGCTCTGGGAGTCCAATTATGTTTATCCCGTTCATAAACGATCTTGTTAAGCGGATTGGAGAATCAGGATATGCAGGTATTTCAGCTCTTCCCACACACGGAAGAAAATATTATCATTATTCTTTGCTGATGATTTAGCTTTGACAGCGGATACAGTTGTTGGGTTTGCAACGTTTACTAAATATATTAAGCACCTTCTGTGACGATTATAACTTGCGTGTAAATGTTAATAAGACAAAAATCATGGTACAAAAAAAATGGTGGCGTTTTATCGAGAGCTGAACGATGGACCTACAAGAATGAACCAATTGAAGTAGTAAAAGCGTTTTCATATGTTGGTGTTCTATTCACTAACCAGCTAGCTTTAACAAAAATGGCAAATGAACAAAACGCTGAAAGGGGAAACGAGTCCTTGTACATTTACTTTCAAAATTGTATAAATATGGTCAGTTGACTAAGGAAGCGTATTTCAAAATATTTGATTCGAAAATTTCACCAGTGTTGTTGTACGGATCGGAAATCTGGGGCACAAATAGATGCAATCAGTTGAACAGACTCAGATATACGCCTGTAAACGATACTATTTTACTCCTCGTATGGACATGCAATGCAGCGGTTGTAGGAGATTGTGGTAGACATCCTATGTTTGTTTCTACGGCTAAAAAAGTAATAAAATACTGGCTACGCATATTAAGCTAGATCAAAATAGATATGTCCGTAAACCGTATGATATGATGTATATTTTAGACCAAAGTGGTCAAAATAACTGGGCTACAAGAGTCAAAAGTTTACTGAATAATGTAGGCTTCGGATATGTATGGTTGGAACAGATGTGCATGATGAAAATGTATTATTAAGAATTTTGTAGGCAGACTGATTGACCAATGTATCCAAGAATGGTTTGGCAAGGTAGAGATAGTAGTAAACTCAGCACATATGCTTGTTTTAAATTACGGTTTGAACATGAATGTTATCTGAATGTGTAAATATTCGAAATTTAGAAGTGCTTTAAGTAAACTAAGATGTTCAGCACATGATTTGGATATTGAAATAGGACGATATAATAATATTCCTAGGCATCAACGTATTTGCAGACTTTGTCAAGGGCGATATAGAGACAGAGTATCATTTTGTTCTTAAATGTCCTGTGTATAGCGATCTCAGGCATAAGTATATTCCTTACAAATTCTTTACGAATGTCAATGTACACAAGTTTTATATATTGATGTCTTCTTCTAATGAAATTATTGTCAATAATTTAGCAATGTATATATGGTATGCAAGCAAACTCAGAAAAGATCTTTGAACTGACTTGTACATGTATATACAATTATGTACCATACACCACATTGTCAATAGGTGTAAAAATATTTTGTTATACTATGTTGTCATGGGCCGGCGGCCTTCAGCAATAAAATGTTTGATTTGAGTTTGAGTTTGATATGGACTTTTCACGATAACAACATGTCGTTCACACACGTATCTCTACCAACCAATCGAATAAAATATCTTATATTTCACTTCTTCAAGGAAATAATACTCAGTCCACAAAATTGTAACTGTAAAAGCTATTGAACGATATGGGCACAGTGCATTTCACAATTAAATTATTATATCAACTTACAGTTAAGTTGTTACCTAAATGTTCACTGCAAAAGCGTCACTTGTGCTTTAATTTATAAAACAGAAAAAATACTATTTTCTGGTTTCTTTGCTTTTGTTGGGTTTACATATCTGTCTTCTGGCCTGTTTCGTCGGGCCCTTAAGGGTGTTTCTCTTGTTGCTCTGTCTTCTGAAAAGGCATTGAGTACATACGTTTTTGGTTCTAAAGGTTTGCTTTTATATTTTATACACGAGCATTTTTGTGTTTTACATGCCATTGCCTTTTTGTTTCCTCTACGTGTGTTAGAGATTCACCCTGGAGGGGATTACTTTTATTTACACTGTCCCGTGTCTTTGGAACATGGTGGGGGTAAGAGTGAGGTTAAGTGCGCACCATAAACCGGTTTTAAGCTCCCCCGTGGTGTTTTTGTCACTGAACGTTCAAAAGGGGGTGCCCCACTGTGTTCCTTTGTTTGTTCGTTTTGTCCTCATGTGTAGGCTTTGTTTATGTGTGTGTGTTCCTTTGTTTGTTCGTTTTGTCCTCGTGTGTTGGCTTTATGTGTGTGCACGTGTATGTGTGTGTGTGTTTGTGGTGTGCACGTCTGCGTGCTGTAGGTTTCGTTTTTGGGGGGGCTGCGATTTTGGTACGTGGGATTCCCTGTTTGATATTTGTCTTTGTTTTTTTTTACAGTCACAGCGTCACGTTATAGGCCATATTACGACGTTTCAAGCTTTTAATGGTGACTGAGGACCCAGTACCCCTCCAGACATTACTTATCACGAGCTTACACCTTGGAAGAACCTCCGACCTTCCGTAAGCCAGTTTGATTGCTTTTCCACATTAGAGAATTCTACGTCGGTGTCGAACTAGGCGAGGGGTAATTGATTTGACCACATACAAAATTTATTAAGATATATTTATAGAAAACAGGATCTATAATTATGTTAGCTATGGCGTATTTTTTTTCTAGAGATTAACTTTCTTCTGTTCCTTATACCTAAAACATGTACTTTTAAATTTATGATGTCGTATAAAAATAAATACAACTTGTTACTCATAAAGGTATATAAGTGTTTACTGAACGAAATATCGCAAAGTTACAAATGTCACGATCCATGTAAATATTACCGGTTTGAATTTTAACTTTTTGTGATGAATATTCACTTTTCCAGTTCAATTGACAAAACATGAGCTTTTTAACAGTGATAATGTTTTCGCGGTGCGTTGGGAACGGTTATGATGGACTCATGGTATCTGTAATTACCAGATATGAGAAACTTATTTATGGTTCCAAAGCAAAAGCTGGATATAATATCAATGCATGCATCTGAATATAATAAATTTTAAACAAAATCAATAGGAGTTCATGAGAAATTTTAAAAGTCTGTCTGTATTAAAACAGATAAAGCAATTTGTTTTAACAACTTGGTTAATTTTAAACTTCACTCATATAACGTAGCTAAATAATCTTCGGTTTGTGTATTTATAAAACAAATATATTGTCTCAAAAAGCATTGTATCATAGATATATCAATGTTCTGACTACACAGGCCAGGGCTGATTGTATCATAGATATATCAATGTTCTGACTACACAGGCCAGGGCTGATTGTATCATAGATATATCTGTGACAGGAAAGGCCGTACCGGCGACAGTAACCATCAGAACAAATCAACACCCTTTACAATATTTACAAATTTATTTACAAAAGATGATTATTAACAATGAATAGATATGAAAAGAAAAAAAAACTGATTATAAGAAAGAAAAAAAAGAAAGTTCAGTATCTCTAGATACAAAAGTTCTTATAGTCCATTCTAATCTGACGTGACACAGGTCTTTAATGTAATTGTGAACTTTAAGTAGCACAAACAAAACATAGCTTCTAAATTCAAAATACAGTCCCTTTAAAGGGAATTCCTATAGTTTTTTATGCGCATCTTTCTGCGCAGCCGACACTTTCTATGGAAAATTGAACTGAAATCAACATTTCTTGAAACATGTTACAGACAATCTTAAATATGAGGAATTTTGAATGAAATAACATTTTTGATAAGTTATATCAGTAATCAAATGTTGATACTGGTTTATGTTGTATTGACAAATATCATGCCTGACAGGTATCTTGCTATTTTTGTGGTTGTGTTTTCACATCGCATTTTAGTACAAAGACAGTGTTGTTTATATAATGTAAGATAACTGACTTAGTACTGATAAGACAAAATCACCTTTCAGATTATTTAGTATTCAATTATAGAAAGAATTAAGAATTTTTAAAACTTTTTTTTAACTTTTAGCAGACATACATGTAATCTTTTTGGCCAGGTTCGCGCCATTTCCATCCGAACAGGTGTTGTATTCTAGCGGTCTTAACATAAAATTTAGCCTGGTGACCCACACATTTTTAGCCACTTTTATGCTCACAATACAATTATCTATACACAAGAAGAAAAAGAAAAAATTCTATGAAAGAGTTTTTTCAAAATTAAAAAAAATATTCTTCACTATGGGTATTTTTCATTGAAAAAAGTTCACAAAAGTAAATATGAAACAATATTTTTTTTCATTTGTACCCATTATTCTAAGGATATAGTATTATAAATATGACTATGATATCAAAATAGTATATAATAAAATCTGTAAAAAAAAAAAAAAACGTATTGTGCTTCCTGGATGTATATTTTGGTTGGTATTTATAAAAAAGCAGAAAATTATGAAAATGTTGAAAAATCGCTGGCAGTTTCAGCAACAGTGGGTGTGTTCAAAACAATTTTTCACAAAAACAAGCCTGGTGACCTATTGTTTTTATTTGTTCATTGTTTTCAGCACAAATCTTCCTATCATATATGTGAATTTAAAAAAATTCTATGAAAGGAAAAAAACTATAGGAATTCTCTTTAAACCGTGAATACGTTGATTCCGTATTGGCTCCCTATGGTGGTAGGTGATTGCATCCCTGAGCTGACTTCAGGATAACAAAATCATCGTCTTTGCGGTTTACGGCACAACCATGGGACGAAAGCTCTGCGCTGGGAATATCACATCCAGGCGAGTGAAGACAAGTGAACCTCGGGCATGTACTTCCGGGTTTATGACATCACCAGGTAAAATCGTCTGGCGGAAGAAGCTAAAATATATAACATATGGTAAGCACCATAGCAAACAATAAGTCAGGGCATAAAACTGCTCCTTTGGGTACACCATACCTCCGTAGGCTCCCATAAATAATACGTGCTACTTATACAAAACATATGTGGCTACTAAGTTTCATACGTCACATGATTAAAATACGTCACTTATTACTTCCATATTACAAAGATTACTTACTTAAAGACTAAAGTTAAAGTATGAAATGATATGAAAAGTATATGATGAAACATTATAGGCCTACGGACATGATAAACTGCAGCTTTATTTAAACTACAAATAACAAAATTCAATATAAATCAACGTATATCTTGTTGGCATCCATATTATATCAAATGCCATACACTACATCGGACATTAATTAGATGTTGCTATAGATGGCACACAATTACAAATTACAATAATATATTACATACATGGTACTAGACTGCCATGTAGATTTATACATTAAACAATCACAATGCAGTAATGGGTCCTTAATTAACAAAATTGTTTGACATAAGTTTTGAAACAAAGTACTTTATAAATATCATGTTACAAATTTCAGTTGAAATTTTACATCTTATTAAACGTAACGTTTTAGTTCCTCTTTTCCGAAATAATTTACAAAAATGTCTGAAAAATTTAATAAATATCTAACATACCGCAACTATGCAAAATCAAGAGCCCTCCGTCATTTTTACAGATTTCGGTAGAATGAACCAAAACTTTACCCAAATAAAAAATCGTAATGCAAATATCATACAAAAATCTTTCAAATAAATTTCTTACTCGATCGAGCATAAATTCTAGCAAGAAATAATTCGTACATAGATTCGTCTATAATGTCGTAAGGTGGGGTGCGCGGCATTCTAGACCAGTTCTAGTTAAAGGGTAATGTACCGCCAATTACTAAATTTCTTGGATTCACGGCTAGCCGTGAGCTATGACTATTGTCATTTTCACGGATTCACGTTATAGGCGGGGAATCTAACTACTTTGGGCGCGAATTTAAATTGACTATTTGAGGCCCATTATAGTGGTTTTGGGGATAAACATAAATTACTGAAGTTTATAAAAATATCCAACTTTTTATTACTGAACAGAATTTAATGAAATTTACTAATGGAAATTTAAGTATGAAATACAGGCAAATAGCAGAGAGTTATTTCATGGCGTGAAATCTGACATTTATCAATAATAAATATTTACAAAAGATGATGCATTCTGCATTTACATACAGATAAATAAGGCCCGTATGTCATTTTGTGACACACGTCCCCCTTTAAAAAGAGAATTTATAATTTTCGTAAATGATACAAAAGGCCATACTGAAATAGCAAACACACACACCCCCAAAAACCACTGTCACTAATCTGTAACATCATAATATATAGCCACCTGTCTACACTCTACTTTAATAATTCTGCCACCTCCATTTTCTCTACCAGGAATTGCTCTGATACTGATCCTATATGGCTGCAAGGCCAATGCCCTTCGCATCAGCATGGAGTTGCTAAGTTTCGCTTTATTCTAATAAGTGAGCGGCTGATGAGTGTCTCTAATACAAAGTCTTTACCGAACAAATACCGGTTGAAAACTTAGCTACTGCCATATATCGCTAAACACTCCTTCTCTATCACTGAGTTCTTTGCTCCTAGTAGCAATTTCTACTAGCATACGCTATAGGTAATTTCTCTCATCACTTTCCTGAAAGCAATACTGAGCCTACTAAATCTGAAGCATCTACTTCAATATTAAAAGTTGATCTAAATCTGGCAACTTCAATATCAGGCGGACCATTAAGCTAGCTTCAAAGTCTGGAAAGCTTTTCGTGACTTTTCAAACCACATTTCTACAAGAAGTGGCTGACCCTTTTCGTCAAAATCTGTGAGCGGAACTGCAATGGCGCCGAATTTTGAGATAAAACTTAAAAAGTATCACATAGAAGTATGCTACAAAATAAATATCTGTTCAAACCTTTGAGAAATTGTATAACACATCTACTTCTGTTTACATGCTATTGTAACAAGGTTTTACCTTACATCTTTGTACGTTTCTTTACCCTGACTTTATAGGACACAAAACTATATTCCTTTCTACTCTACTCGAAAATCATCAATCACTTTCATTCGGATCTAATCATCATAATCTCTCTGATCCTCCTCACAATAGCTGCCTCAAACCTTACTTAAAATACCTTAATCTGGTATAGACTTGACTATCATCTTCCTTTAACTGTAATTTTCAGCATGTTTTGCGTGAAAAGTTTTCAACTTTCCGTCTACATCTATCCTGTATTCTAGTCTATTTACTACCTCTACTACTACGTAAGGACCCTTCCAATTGTAACAACAACTTATAATGTTTAGTAGGTAACAATACAAGTCTTAACACCCAGTTCCACTTATCTCTAGCCTTCCTATTGTAATACTGTCTTGTATACTAGCACACTTTTGTCTAACTGTTGCTGAGCTATCTTACACGTATCTCCAACTTTTCTTGCAATATACCATAAACAGACTGGTAAGTGGTTTTTAACCTCTTCATTCTCCGTCTACCAGCCATACTCTCTTGCACAGTTATCGGTCCTCGGATTGTTCTCCATAAGTAACTTCAAAGGGAGAAAAACTCCCAAAACTTTCTGCGGAAACTTCACGGTAAGCAAACACATAGCATTCAAAATTACCTATCCAATCTCTAGGTCTCTCCACTACACATACGCTTCAACATGCTTCAAACTACCGTTAAAATCTTCTTACTAAACCGTTACACATAGGGTGTATCGGTGTTGTAGTTAACTGCCTAATGACAATAATCTACTAACTTCTGCCATAAGGTATGCGTAACTGCGATCCAAAATCGGTAAAGCATTTCCTCTGGGCACTACTAAATCTATTTAATATCTACTGAATGCCTACGCTCTGCTACTATCTCAGTTTCAATATAGGTAGTGCTATGGCTTCTGGATATTGTAGCATAATCTACTAGTCAAAATGTACCTGTTACGCTTTCCTGTCAGTCATGGGTTCGATCGGACCAACGATATCGTCGGCAACTCTCTTAAACGGAGTATCAATCAAAGGATTTGTCTAACGGCGAAATGTACTTACTCTACCTTTAGTATAGGACGTTGACTAATAACTACATGACTGGACAGTACCTCCTACCGCTGCCATTACTCCTGGCCAGTAAAATTTCGCACTATTAACCTTACACTAGTTTTCCTTTACCTTAATGGCCTGACAGTAAAAATGAATCGTGTGCAACTTTCATCACAGTTTCTCTAAGACATTTTGGTACAATCAAACTGTCTACTTTTGTCTACATTCTGGGCGGTATACTCTCTATATAACAAATCTATTCCTTATCTCAAACCTAATGAACCTTTCCTCTAAACTGCTTAATCGTACCTTCTCAGCCTATCTTTCTACACAGATCTAACGTGTCTATCTTTCTGTTGCTTTTCTAAGAATTCCTCTCTAGAACATCTAAAATCTGAGACGGAACTTTAAGCTTTACTTGCTTCTAACTTTGGCTTGCGCCCTAGTTTCTACCTGCTGACGCAAAGCTACTAAATGAGGTTCTACAGCTCCCTCTACATTACCAATTATAACATCATGCGTAGGATGATCTAAAACCAACCGCCTCTACTGTACCCTTGAAATACGGACAATCAATATCTATTCTAGCACATCTAGCCTATGGTTCACTCCCATCTATGTATTACATCTACGGTTTCTCGAAAAACTGACTTGCTTTATAAGTCCCGTTTCACTATCCAACACATGATACAACCTGTATCCCGCATAGCGTTTACATACCTACCATTACAAGTACGGGTTTTGTAGCGACCTGTACTTACCAAGCATACCTAATCCTCTACATCACTTAGTTCTATAATACTATTTACACTCTCTGGACCTACTTTGAACTTACTTCCTATCTCTATCTCTATTTCTTTCCTATACCTCTATCCTAGTTCGTCACGGCCTCTACCTCTATTTCTTTTGTTCCTCTATGTCTATTCTCACCTTACTACTTTCCTGTTCCTGCTCTACTTTCTAACTCTGCTGCTGCATTGGCACTATTACCGCCGTACTTTCCAATCCTACAGTTATATGAGCTATGCCTATTCGACCACACTTATAAACTTCAGTACACAAGGGTTGATAAACTCTCTAACCTATTAGCAACATTGCTACTTCCTTATTACTTGTGCCTACATTACGACTACTAGGATTTCTGGTCTCTGGGTATTTCATATGGTTATAGCTCCGTCTTATTGGTTCGATTCACGACATACTTGGGGACCTCCAGATGTCTTTGCAAAAAAATCGCATCTTCTGCTTAACTCCTTAGCTTTAACTAACTTCTTACTACTCAAATTCTGGTATAGGTTCTCTATAACTTACATCTAAAAATGGTCCTAAGAATAAAATCTAAACAATCATTCGTACGTTTTCTCTTCCTTACTCATATAAGCCAAACCATCTTAATATTACTTTATTCTGGCTAGGAAACATCACAAAGGTCTCATTATCCCGGAGGCCTCTCAGTTCTAAATTTTTTTCTTATAGCCATCGTCAGTGAGTTCGAACTGACGTAACTAAGCGTTTCAGTTATCATAATCCTTCCTTTCTTCATCGGAAGCCTATCAAAACCTCTCTTGCGTACCCTGTAGTAGGAACCGGTAAGTTAAGTGACCATTTATCTTTATCCCAATCCTGCGCAAAGCGTACGTTTCTTACACATTTCAAGTTACGCATCCAGGAGGAATCCCAATTTTCTCATCAAAGGGAGTCATCTTAACCGTTACCTTTTTCTTACTATCTTTTCTATAGTCTGTCTTAAAATTTGCTCTGTTTTCTAATTCCTACTTTCTTGCTTTCCTCCTTCTCTGTTTCTATATTTCTAGCTTGCATTAATTATCCGTTGCCATTATAACTTATCTGTTCTAACTTACGTTTCATATTCTATCTTTTCTTCTGCAACCTTGCCTATAACTCTAACCTTACTCTCTTGCTTTAATCTTTCCTTCTCTGCGATCTAAACTACTTTGTCGTGCTGTATTCTATCTTTTCCTTCTGCTAACTTGCTTCTATCTCTAATCTATCTTTCTCTGCTTCTATCTTATAGGTCTTTCATCCACGTTCCATAGCCCTGCTCTGCCTTAACAAAGTTAAGTAAATCCTCTCCTTCATAACCTAACTCCTTTCTACCTTCGTTAACTCCTACTACACTAGTCATGATTACACTACGTTAACACTATCATAACACTACGCACTACAGCAACTAAACAACCGGAGACACTAAATAACACAAATCGTGAGGGAATACTGACTACACTAGTTTACACTAAGCTTAACAGTTACCACTGAAGCCAAAAACAATATACTATAACTCTATCGGTAATATACTACACCAATAGTCCTCACTAAATTAATATGACACTAAGTGCGCAACAGTACTTTTGTGTCAATCAAGGTGCATAGGCATCAATCAACAAAGTACAGTGACCAGTTAGGCTGTAACAATACCTTTAGCCTTATCTAATAGCAATCATCTGTAATGGTGTTAACACTTTTTGTGAACAAATATACAAAATTAATCAAGTGCTTTATCTAAGATAAAGTATAGTATAACACAACAGGGTAGCACTAAAACTTAAGAGTAGGTTAAAAGGTATATGACAAGTAAAACAAGCTTGCTAAAAACACACAAATTAAAATACTGTATCTTGTAGTATACAGTACAATATTACCTAATAGGATCTCTGGGAGAAGTAGGGCGACGACACTATTTAAGAGTGAGTAGATAACTTCCTTGTCAAGGGCGTCATCTCAGCACGATATATGGTGCTTAATCATAGTGTGACACAAAAATAAAACCATAAAGAAATAAAAGGAACGAACTCTCACCAGAATTAAAGTGTCGTAAGCAACTTCTATCAGTCTGTGACCACAAAAGATGGTTAGCTTGAAGCTACGGAACTGTCTTTTTCTGTCTGATGTAAGACGTCACTCTGAAAATTGAATAAAACTCTTATATGTGGACCAATAGACAAAAAAGTGGAATCTTTACAAATTAAATGCTGCAGTTAAATGGGTGTTAATATGTTCGAATAGCTACTGTGACTGCATCGACCAATCCACTTCGACACCACTGTTGACAGGAAAGGCCGTACCGGCGACGAACATCAGATCAAATCAACACCTTTACATTATTTACAATTTTTATTTACAAAAGTGATTTTTAACATTGAATAGAATATGAAAAGAAAAAAATGGATTATACGATAGAAAAAAATGAAAGTTCAGTATCTCTTGATACAAAAGTTCTTATAGTCCATTTAATTGAGTGACAAAGGTCTTTTAATGTAATTGTGAACTTAAGTAGCCAAAACAAAACATTGCTTCTAAATTCAAAATTCGTCCCTTTAAATCCGTGAATACGTTGATTCCGTATTGGCTCCCTATGGTGGTAGGTGAGTGCATCCTGAGCTGACTTCAGAGGATAACAAAAATCATCGTCTTTGCGGTTTACGGCACAACATGGGAAGAAAGCTCTGCGCTGGAATATCACATCCAGGCGAGTGAAGACAAGTGAACTGGGATTGTACTTCGGGTTTTGACATCACAGGTAAATCGGTCCCCGGCGGTTGGCTAAAATATAGAACATATGGTAACACCATAGCCCCAAAACAATAAGTCAGGGCATAAAATACTTACCTCATTTGGGGTACACCATACTCCGTAGGCTCCATAAATAATACGTGCTACTTATACAAAACATATGTGCTACTAGTCATACGTCACATGATTAAAATAGTCACTTATTACTTCCATATTACAAAGATTACTTACTTAAAGACTAAAGTTAAAGTATGAAATGATTATGAAAAGTTTATGATGAAACATTATAGATACGGACATGATAAACTGCAGCTATTATTTACAACTAATAATATTAACTTAATTCAATATAAATCAAACGTTAGCATGTTGGCATCATATAATATCAGATGCCATTCATCTACATCGGACATTAATTTGATGTGCTATAGAATGGCCACAATTACAAATTACACTATATATTACTTACATGGTACTAGGACTTGCCATATAGAATTTATACATAACAATACAATGCAGTTATGGGGTTCATAATTAACAAAATGTTTGACATAAGTTTTGAAACAAAGTACTTATAAATATATGTTTCAAAATTTCAGTACAACATTTTGCATCTTATTAAACGAAACGTTTTAGATTCTCTTCGAAATAATTTACAAAAGTTCTGTAAAATTTAATAAATTTCCTAACATACCGAACTAGCAAAATAGTGCTAAAAGTAAATGTTACAGAAGGAAAAAAATCCCCCCCCCCAAAAAAATTTCGGTCGAATGAAAAAAATTTCAATAAAATCGTAATGCAAAAATCATACAAAAATCTAAACAAATAAATTTCTTACTCGTCGAGCATAAATTTCTAGCAAGAAAATTATTCAGAATAGATTGTTCTATAAAAGTCGTAAGGTGGTGTGCGCAGGGCATATTAGTCCAGTCTATTTAAAGGGTAGGTCCGCAAAATACTAAATTTATGGGATTCCACGGCTAAGCGAGCTTATGTTATTGGTCATTTTCACGGGATTCACGATATAGCCGGGGAATCTAACTACTTTGCGCGTAATTTAAATGACAATTTGAGGCCATTATAAGTGGTTTTGGGGATAAAACTTAAATTACTGTAGTTTATAAATATCAACTGTTCTTTTACTGAACAAGAATTTACTGAAAATTTACATGGACATTTAAGTTATGAAATACAGAAAAGCATGAGAAGGTATTTCCTGCGTGAAATCTGGACAATTTACTCAATAACTCAAAAAATTTACAAAAAAGATGATGCAATACCTGCATTTTACACTAGATAAAATAAGCCCGTATGTCAATTTTGACAATATCAATGTTCTGACTACACAGGTCCTACACAGGCCAGGGCAGATTGTATCATAGATATATCAATGTTCTGACTACACAGGCCAGGGCTGATTGTATCATAGATATATCAATGCTCTGATACACAGACCACCCCCCCCCCCTTGCTGAATGATGTCATAGATATATCATGTTATGACTACACAGGCCATGGGCTGATGTGTCATTAGATATATCAATGTTCTGTACTACACAGGACAGGGCTGATTGTATCATAGATATTCAATGTTCTGACTACACAGACAGGGGCTGATTGTATCATAGATATAATAATGTTCTGGACTACAAGATCTACAAGGCCAGGGAGATTGTATCTTAGATATTATCAGTTCTGACTACACAGGCCAGGCTGATTGTTCATAGATCTTTATCAATGTTCTTGGACTACACAGACCAGGGTGATTGTAGATAGATATATCAATGTCTGATACACAGACCAGGGCTGACACGAGCAATTTATCATTAAAGATTAACAAATACGCCTCGTGTCGGTAAATAACTACTCATAGCTAATGATGTATTGTTGACACTCGACCATTCAAATGTATATAAAAATTGTTATCTTGCATACGTGGCGAGATAATCAAAGTTTCGATTGAAAAAAAAATTATTTTGCACTTAAATGGATACATATATTTCCACAGGAAACAAATATTTTCTCAATTCTAATACTTACACATCTGTACAGGCATTCTACGTCGGCTTTACAGGGCTTTGTTTAAAAACTGAGTATACGAAAAATCAAGGCGGAAAAGTTGGTAAGATAAAATCATTCATAACAATTATAAAACAAACAGAATACTTTGATCGTCATATTTTCGTTTAGCCACATCTGCAAAATAACATGCGCAAAGCATTGCTTTAGACAAGGTATCTGTGAAGCCACTTTTGTGGAAAATTTGCTCAAGCGGACATGATACCAAACTAAAATACAAATGCATTAATTTTATTACTTCCAAAGCAATTTTTTGTTGGATTTAACGTCGCACCGACACATGATAGGTCATATGGCGACTTTCCAGCTTTAATGGTGGAGGAAGACCCCAGGTGCATTATTTCATCACGAGCGGGCACCTGGGTAGAACCACCGACCTTCCGTAAGCCAGCTGGATGGCTTCCTCACATGAAGAATTCAACGCCCAGAGTGAGGTTCGAACCCACATCGATGAGGGGCAAGTGATTTGAAGTCAGCGACCTTAACCACTTGGCCACGGAGGCCCCCTCCAAAGCAATATTTGGATGATAACATACCAGTCAGACCAAGGAATGATTTATGACGAACCAGACTCTGGAGCAAAGACTTCAGTGCAACAAGAAATATTTAACACTAGTCTAGAAGAATAAAACACTTTACGCTACATGGAAACTAAAAGCTGTAGTGATGAAAATTTATTATTCCTGCGAGAAGTTCCTTCGGAAACATATGAAGTAACTTCGCAAGGTACAAATGATTTGAAAGCAAAATATATACCGTTTCTTAAATTGAGACAACCCACTCTTGAGATACCTCAATGTCATGCAGTTATTGTAAAGGCAAATTCTTGGTTTTGGCTAAAACGGTTATTTCACTAGTAAGTAGCTTTCAAATTTTATATGTAAAATGAATGGGAATTTTACTTCTCTGGGAGTTAATTTCGTGGATTCGCTCAACAACGAATTTCACAGAAATGATCCCCGGCAAATATTAATGATTTCGAAGTATTAAACAACCTCTGCAATTATTTTACATTTGGTATATATTGATACATTAGGGAAAACATTTGATGCATATAAAGTAGAAGTGCATTAACGAGATTTTCCGCTCTAAACTTAACACTACTTTGAACTAAAAATCTTTCGGATTTACAGGATTTTTATTGTTTGTTGTGAATTTGAAATCAGATATCACCCTTCAAGCGAATCCTTTCAGGAGGACCATAACACTACACATCGTCTCACCTAGTCACCCTAGGGATTAGCACCTGCGTCACGTGCTTTTATCAAAAAACGATTATTTCGCACATTATTTGTGACACTGATTACACTTCAAACGTGGGGATATTTTGCGAAGGTTAATTGAGTAGACATCTGTTGAACTATGTTGAACTATTGTAAAGCGTAAAGTACTAGACCATGATTAACGTTGACGGAACTATCTTCAGATACTCTAGGTGTCTTCATGGCTACGCTAGATGTGCAAATGTTGTTAAGAGCGTATAAATAGCTTTTTCTTCTATTTGATGTTGATCAGTCAGTGGAATATCTACCCCCGCTATGTTGAATCGACACTCATGCCTGATGTTGGGAGCCATGCATTTTGTATTCATAAGAATAACAATAGCAGACTTAGAATGATAGGGTCCCTGTATAAGAGACGAGTAAGAGACAGTAAAATGAGCAACGCCACTTGCACAAACAGGTTCAAAACTCTGTAAGAAATCGTATTTAAATGGTAACAATGATTCGAAGCACGGGGCACTCTGGGCAGACTCAAACGCAATGAAACAAAGAATTTGATCGACCACTCGAATATTTCCATTTTTAGACGAATATTCGAATGCAAGTTTCCGATTCTAACATTCATATAAAAAGGCTTTTCTTGTTTCGTCTCCCTTTATCGCAAATTTACACTATTTTGTATGTTGAAAGATTAAAAAATAAAATAGAGCACTTTCTATCAGTTAATAAATCAATGTCTCAATATTTCTGCTTTTATCCCTCTGTGCTTTGATAACAACTGTCAGCTGAGCAAACATCAGATGTATTGACGTATTGACACTATGTTGTTTCAATAATTGACACGTGTGATCTTCTTTTTGTGTTTTTGTATGTTTTAATAAAGCCTCTCTATTGTAGAAAAATGCGTAATATGGACGCCTCAGTCAAACTGGCTATACACGATCGTGTTCTTTGAGTAATGTGTCGATTTAGATTTTCAAAAAGTCACAAATTGCTCTTGTCAAGATGCATCACATCGCGATCTTACTTTTTAGAAAATGTGTCAAATGAAATCAAATGAATGGATTCATTACGTATAACGCTATACTCTTCTCAATAAACGTCGGAAATTGCGTATTTATTGTAATCTCACAAAGGCGGCCGACTTACCATTACTGGCATTAAGAAAGAACTCAAAATTGTATTATGTTGTATCCAGATGCATGATGTAAGATGTAGATTGTCATGTACTCCACACATCATAAATTAGAAGGAATACTGGGTTTTATTCATTGAAATCAAAGTAATTCAAAAGATTGATATACTTGTATATGTTAGCATCTTTCGCAATAATCAATCTTACTTTTGCTCACTTCTTCATCACCTTAGAGAGATATTATTCGATGTGAACTTTGCTTAAATCATTTTAAACATTGCATCATGTATTTGTATTTATTGAACTGTTGCACTCCGGTATAAATTTAGGGCTTTATTAAACATCGCTGTCATTCGTCGGACACGTATAAATAAATACAGTGAAACACTAACGAACTTGGCTTTTAATTACAAAGTCGCAAAAAGTATTTAATGCTGAAGGATATTTGGTCAGTATCGTTTCATTATTTTTACAGAACAGCTCATTTTTCTAAAAAAAATATATGTGCAAAATGATGAATTACAGTTCGGGCAGCTGTCAACTACTAACTACTGTCAAATAGTATCAAGGCGACATTTGCTTTAAGGCGAATCATTTAAAAATTGTATGATTGCACTACAGGGAAAGTTTATCGCCCACATTTTCTCTTCAATAATGTATTGTAAGGCATAAAAAGTGCAAAGTGCAGTTAACACTTTAATGGGGATTAGAAGCTTCCTAAATACTATCCATTCTAATAACTATTACGAATGACATAAGGGACATGTGTTGCATTTAGTTCCTCGAATAAAAGTTGATAGCTTTTAAGAGATACTTCTACAGATACAGATTCCGTATTCAGTACCAATAAAAGGTTATTAAATATGCAAAATATATTTCAAGATTCCATTTTCCAGTCATCACGTAAATGAATATGTATTGTTATATACACGTCATTTCCCATTATGTTCACTCTTGACTCTTTGTTTACTGTTAAAACCTGTTCTTATTTTGAGACATCATGTATGTCAATAAGCTATTTATAGACTATGGTTTTTTCTATAAGGTTCAATTAACAAGATGTTTACACTATTTTAAAGTCTGGGATATTCAGGATCTTTCTAGAATCTTCTATTTTATTTTTGGTTATACACGGCAGTGCTGGAACTTTCAATGATGCTTTAAATAGAAAGCTGTCTGAGGACAGAAAAGAACTTAAAGTAATTTTTAATTTAGGTGAAATTCATACGCTCGTGCTTGATTCAATGACAATTGGATAAAAGACACTGTGTATGAAATCGTTTGTCCTCGACTTCTAATTAATGCGGATAAGTTGGCAGTTCCTTGCAGAGAGCAGGTTTTAATTAATTAAATTTTGTCAACATTAATTTGTAAAACATCATACCAGTTTTGCCCGAATCTAATAGATCTATTCATTGAAATGGTGGGGTTGCATCTTTATAACACGAGAAACAAAACGGAGCAAAATGAATCGCAGTTTCCTTTGTTTACAAATATTCATAAAAAATCGGAAAATGCGAGTAAAGTACAACTTTACTGTTTAGTACAACTTTACTGTTCTACATAACGCTTAGAACCTATCATCACATCTGAAGATGCCTCTAAATTCTGTTTACGTTCTTGTAAGCTGTGCTAATTTTAATTAATGCTCAAATATTTGTAACGAGGAGAGAGAGCTTGAACTTTAGCATGCATTTCGACATCCGTCAATGAAAACAGCCCGCGACATGTTCATTCTTGTCGTGTTTTCGTCCTGTGAGATTCTTCTTTTTTAATTTGATCTCGATTCTAACCAATGTGACTATAATCTAAATGAATCAAATGACGTCAAATGTGCAATCGGTCTTAATGCTCTCATAAACAATAACAGTACATCTAAAAGGAAGTAACATAAAACACAATTTTAAATCTGATATTCTAATATACTTGTCTCTGTTAAAACACGCTTACGCTAGAATGACGTCACGTTAACGTGCGGTGACGTCAGTGTTTTTGTTGCGACCAAGAAAGAGCGCTACTATATTTTATCTACTATTAGATTAAGGCCATATTAGAATCGAAATAACTTATAGAAAAATCGTGTTTTAACACTATTTATACTCTCGGGCGGTAATACGTCGTACAAATAATTTCACTCGGGCTGCGCCCTCGTGAAAAAGTTATGCCCGACGTATAAATGCCCATCATGCATAAATAGTGTTAAAACACTATCTTGCTATAAATTATTTCTTAATTAAATAACTGGACCATACATCAAGTTGTAATAAATATGCCGCTGAACGATTTAGGACAATTACCCAAGTTGAGGAATTAGACTCAACACACATGCTGAATCTTTAACTGAGACTGATGTGAGGTTGCCTTGCAAGTTCAAACAGATTTTCCGTCTTCTTTCGTTTCGGTGTAAACATTAACACGCAAAGAATATGGAAGAGGATAGCTCTATAAATAGAGTCTCGTTATATCAATGTCTTGTGTTTGTACTTAAATTGGCAAAAGAAGAATTGTTGTGTACATGGAATATCCCATGTCTCACTGTCTTAAGCAAACTTTTAATAATAGGTCTGTAGGCTGACAGTTTGATTATGTGACAGATTACACTTAGTGTATTATTTTTACGCCATTCGTTAAAATTAAAACAGTAAATACTGAAAAACTGTGATGCATTCCTTTTTTTTAAATTTTGTGCTATCGTTTATTTATTTCTTGATTTATTAAACAATAACATAGAACTTTTCGATCGTTGGGATTAACTTCAGTGGCTCTGTGCAATCACGAACACAATGGAAATTTGTCTACCACGACAATCAAAGGTGGCAAAGTATTTGGTTCGTGAATGTTCTTTTGTAGAACATTTACCTAAGAGAAAATCTTCAAAATGTCCAACATGAGCTTAATTTGACAAAATGAAGACTGATACATTGTAACAGAACCAAACAAATACTCACAATGCATTCATAACATTCAAAGCAACACTCAAATTATATCGTATCAACCAGAACAATGAACGATTTGTACAACACCCACCAGACTTAGAATGACCTCTATTGTAAAATAACATAGTATCCAAAACAACACACTTTGATTAGATCTGCAGGAAGGTCCTTTTGGAACATAGGATGCAGCGTAGCAAAATATTTGAAAGCATTATGTATACCTTTTTTTCAATTTCGTAAGTTTACATAATCCGTTTTACCTTTTTTATCAATGTCATGCAGCTGTTGTAAAAGTAAATGACTATATAATCTCCATGTTTTTTTACTTCTGGTATAATAAAGTACTGCGGTATCTGTAATACAGTAAATCATTATATTTTCAGCACAAAGTATTCATCATCTATTGGTTGAATACTATACTCTTCAAATGAACTCATTTAACTTTGACGAGTGAAAATTTACATTTCTCTGGTAGATAATTTCGTGGAGAATTCCACAGAAATAGTCCCCCGCGAATATTAATGATTTCGAAGCATTGAACCAGCAGGGATAACGCTAATGCATATAAAGTAGAAGTGCATTAGTGAGGTTTTCCTTTTTAAACTTTAAAGCTACTTTGAAGTAAAACAAAATCATGGTTGTCTCAGGATTTATGATTGTTCGTTGTGAGTTAGATATCAAATATCACCCTTCAAGTGATTCTTTTCAGAAAACAAATTACTATAATAACAACAAATCGTCTCATCCAGTCACCCCACCAGGGAATAACACTATTTTCACGTGCTTTTGTTCTAAAGTGATTATTTCGCACATTATTTGTGAAACTGATTAGAAGTAATCATTGGAATATTTGGCGCAGGTTATTTGAGTAGACGATTGTTGAACTATGTTGAACTATAATAAAAATTAAAATTAATTGTAAAGGTATAAAATACTAGACCATTGAAGGACCTATCATGTATTGTGCATATGTTATGTTATTATTAATGAACTTATAAATAGCCCTTTTTCTTTGATTTTATGTGGTTCAGTCAAAGGAATATTTACTTGCCGATATGCTGATAATGTGTAATTGTGATTTTAAAGGCTGGATGTTGATAATGTTTCGTTACTGTAAATAAAATACTTCAATTTACACTGAAAGTTATACATGTATTTGTTGCTATGAAAAATAATTTAGAACGACACGAAATGAAGCACATTACACAGTTCATAAGAAGTAAAACAACAAACAACATCTCACGGAAAGGGTATTATAGTAAATATAAATACACCAGAAATCATGACAATTAGGGCAATTAAGTTGTACAGTGGCCATTTTAAAATCTTAAAACTTATTTAGAAGGTACTGTCTTATCGAATTGCTAATATTGGTGGGGTCTTTACTTATCTAAATTGTCATCTCTAAATAATGGCGTTCTTTCGAAAGGTCAAATGTCTGCTTATATTTAATGGAATTTTTTCTGTCCTTACTAAATGAATTTTATGTGTGCATCTATGACCAGTAAAATCATGTCTTTCTGTAAATTCTACAGAATTTATTAAGTGCAAATAATCCCAAGGGTACAGATAACTCAACGAGGGAGATGTTTGTACAGAAAAAGAAAGCAACCAAACTGATTTTATTGCAATTGTGTTGGCCGCACCATATGCCCTCGCGCTTTGACTCATTGTTATTATATTCATTGTGTTCATTTAATTACACTTTGTAATAAAAATTCGAACAAGTCAAAGCTAGTGTTGCTTATCTTATTGTCTTCTATACAGGGACTGTTATCAATTGTTTTTATGAATATGAATTATATGGCCCAAAACAGCGGACATCTGACGATTTGCAGCAATAAGAGTCGTTATATATTAAATTTATGCTATCGGCGCGTAGGATATTGCACATGTCATTCATTTTTCAAATAACACGAATTTAACGTTTTCGTACATCTGTATATATCTGCAATTTTAAGACGATAGGCTATTTTATTTGCAAAGAATTCCATCTATCTATATACATTAACAATATGCTTTGTTGATGACAAAATAACTGTCCCCATATTCATTACAGGAAACTAGCTAATTGTACTATTGCTAAAAAAATACCCACACTTTATTTACTTTATTCAGCCATACTGTTACAATATGTGACCTGACTTAAATAAAAGTAATTGTTGTTGCGAACAAAAATATAAAAAATATTCGAATGCAACTTTGGAATTCTAACATTCATATAAAGCCAATTATTCTTGTTTCATCTCCCTTTTTAATTATTAAAATTTAATTGAAAGATTAGAAAAATAGTTTCCATCAGTCAATGAATTGCTGATTTGTGTCTGTCGATGTTTTGATAACTAGTGACAGTTGAGCAAATTGCAGGTTCAAAACATCAAACGTACTGACACATTTTTGTTTCAATGATAGACACGTGGGATCTTCGTTTCGGGTTTTCGTATGTTTTATAAGATGTCTCTATATTAGATGTTTTTGTCAATTTTACGTTAGAAAAATACGTAACATGGACGCCTCAGTCAAACTAGTATTAGGTAGTAAACATGATATTGTTCGTTAGGTAATAATTAATATGTCAGTTTGAATTTTAAAAGTCGCAAATGGCTCATGTCTGCCAAGCTAGATTAAGATACATTTCTGAGACGAGCCTACTATTAAGGCAATGTATCAAACAATTTAATTTTAAATCAAATGAATGAATTGATTAGGTTGAACGTAATACCCTACTTAACAAACGTCGGATATTGCATATCTGTTTTAATCTCACAAGATTACGCACGCTGCTTATAAAGAATTTTCTGTAGATATTTGTTTGTCTTTTTATCAGGCATCATGTCAAGACAATAGTTCTTTCATAAAGAAATAATTTGTTTTTGCAACTATCTGTTGTAATTTTCGAAATTTAAGTAATCACTTTTGACATCTATAATAAGCATACACGGCTTATAAAATTACCGCTAAATGGAAGTGTGCATATATGTTGCAATGATATAATAATAAAAGCATAACTAATATCATTTGTTGGTTCAAAAATAAAATCAATATTGCAATTATTTTAGATAAAAATACTGTATCATGCATCTAACACAATTTGTATAGTTGCATGCTGTCACTGCTATTAGCTAGCATTAAAGTGACGTTGGTATTCATATCTTAAGGCAAAGTATTGTACAATTTTGCGAAAATTCTAATGGGAAAAAATAATTTTCAAAGCGTGGAATGAGCAGAAAGCATTTGATATTTAAAAGGTTGCTAAAGGCTATCCATTCTTGTACTATATCGACCTTTTTTTTGTCTCGAGGGACAATTGTGACATTTTTAGTTCTTGCAACAGAGTATTTTTTACCATTTGAAATATACCGAAACCAAGTAGTACAAATGTAAAGTTTAATACATGCATATTAACATAACCAGTCATAATTCCGACCAAATCACTCACTAATCATGAATGTTGAATTGACCCAAACATGTCATAAAAAGTTTTGTCTATATGAAAAAGGTATAATTAATAAATAGAAAAATTAAAAAAAAGATATTCATTTATCATTATGACTTGTGTTACATTGTACAGCTGCGTCAATATGTTATCATATTCCCGTAATATTTCGAAATACCTTGCACATTATCCATACAAATCTGTTGCATTAAACTATATCTTGTATGCATTTTCAGCAAAATCCTGAATTTCTATTTAAAATTAAGGCGTATATATATATATTTATATATATATATATCTATATATATATATATATATATATATATAATATATATATATATATATATATATATATATATATAATTTTCAGTACCTGATATTTAAAGATAATTAATCACATCTGTTAACACACAAAAATTGTTTGTCTGTGTTACATGATACATATACAATAAAAATACAAGTTTTCTCGTATTTTGTTAATTATGGTATAACAGGGTTAAATTTTACTACCTGACTCTTTTACTTTCTACAGGAAATTTAAATATTTCATCGTCTGAAGCAGTGTTTACTTGTAAAACATTATTGCGTTTTAAAAAATATGTGCCATTTCGGCACAGGTTCGTTTCATTCTATGGGTGACTGGGGCGTTTGACAGCCGTTTAATAACAGTACCAGCTCTGCAAAACAGTAAAAAAATATTTCATTCTTAATTAATTATATACTGATATATCAAAGACTATGTTGCAGAGACTACAATGCCGCTTTCAAATGTTTGGACAAATAGAAGTATCATTACGTTAAAATACTGTCAAAGAAGTTCATATGTATAAATGAACAATAAATGTATTAAAATTGAAGAACGCACCGACAGAGAAAAACGACGATTTCTGTTTCAAAATAAGTCAGAATGAGGCGGTTAGATACATAGTTATGATGTGTAACTTGACTATAGAATCAACAGTTGTTTGCTTAAGCACTAATAAATATATTGAAACTGGAAAATAATAAATATATTGTATAATATCGACTTACACTGTTTGTATTGTATTTATAACTTGACCAGTACCACAAAATGGAAAGGTGGACCTTAAACACCTGATTTTGGCCATTACTGAAAATGAGAAGAAACCATAGAGTGAACTATGTTGTATCCAGTTGCATGATGTAAGATTACTATGTAGCTTGCCTTTCTGGTATGTACTCTACTCTACACATTTTAAATTAGAAAGAATACAGGGTTTTATCCATTGCAGTCGAAGGAATTCAAACGCTTGATGTAAGTGCTTCTTCCTCAATGACAACGACCAAGAGTTTTACTGAAGACTTTTAATCGCAATTGTCTACGTCGAACTGAAACGTACAGTACAACAAAGGTATTACAAACAGGTTCATACCTGACATCTGTGAATTATATCTTACTTACTTACAGAACTTGCATAAAAACCCCTTAAACAAGTTTACAATCAGCTATTTAGCAAAATAACGCAGGACCATCGTCATGCAAAAGAAATTAGTTTGTATCCGAAAAATGCAATTCTGTCCGAAATTGATACTATGAAACTTTAACACTGAATAACAACAATTTCCCTCAAAACACGACGAGACCCCGCAAGTAAATTATAAGCTAACGTATAAAATACCTCTTTTAGGCCTCCGCACGCATGTCATGTAAGAAAGAAACCCTTGCGCAAGCTTCGAAAGATCTGCACACATGTGTCAGGAATGTTCGCGCAAAATTCAACAAGGGGGACAACCTTACTCTGACTACTCGCACTTTCGTACTCGCCCCATTTCGAACCAAACTGTATACGACCGTAGTGACACTTGATATGTTTTATATATTAGCATTTTTCGCAAAAATAATCTTACATCTACTGTCTTAAATCTTTTCGACTTTAGAGAGATATTAATCAAGATATACCAAAATGTCAAAAAAGTGCCATAACCATAAATCTTTTTCATCAATGAAACAAAAATGTCAGCTGATTTTATTCGAAGTAATTTTGCTTGAAAACCATGATTTCGGTTTGATTATTTAACAATTAACGTTATGAAACATATTTACAGTTCGAGTGTTGTTTGCATAATTCGTATAATTCGTATAGTTCTGTGACATTATAATTATCCTTTTGTGTAAGGTGTATTTAAATTGTGTTTAATTAAAATAGTTATGGCACAACTACTTGGAGACATACCTTACACACTTGCGCCGTTTAATGCTACGCTTTCCTTGTTTACTGTATTTTACTGCCAAGTGGTAGACTTCAAAGTTGGCAGTTCTATTGGGTATTGCTACCAGTACGTATATTCAATCACTACAATTACTAATTTAACACAGTCATACAATTTTCAAACACGGTATGAACTAACAGTAAGTATTTGTTTTGCAATAAACCAGTTTAAGTTCCCCACTGGTGTTTTGCCACCATTCATTTTTAATATATAACATCTTCAAAGTAGCTCCTTTCTTGAAAAGTAGAATCAGTTTTGCAGAAAAAAACAACAACAAAAAAGAAACAAACAAAAAATTAAACTATAAATCTTGAAATGACTAAACTTGCTTTCAGAAGATATGAAGATTTTAAGAATGAAAGAATGAGACAGTAACAAATTTTAAACGGAGAGATGAAAAACGAAAACAAAATTCCCAATATGGAAGATTAAGAAAATATGCAAGGTCTGAGATAACTCCTGTCTATTGTAAACAATATTATAGTATATAATAAACTACTTCAAACAATATTTTGAATGTATAGAGGATATTTGTTTGTTTGCAGTGAGATATCGAAATATATCATCACCGATAAGGGAGACAATTGAATATTTTCACGAAGGCGGAGCCTGAGTGAAAATATCAGAATTGTCTCCCTTATCGGTGATGATATATTTCGATATCTCACTGCAAACAAACAAATTTTCTTTTTATTTTATGCTAGCTTGTGAAGACCAACGAATTTTCTGTTTATTACGTGCATAAATCTTCATATAAATCCAATATTTTATGACGAAATTCGGATTTATTTAAGCTACTGTGTTACATATGATACATCCGCTAAATTACCATGGACACTTAGGCACATTAATATCGAATATTGGTGATTAGGATCATTAAATCAACACGACGCCATTTTGTTTTTAAAAACAAAAGGCGACAAACAAAAACTGCATTTAAATATTTTGTGTAAAAATACACAGTCCGCGGCTAACAGAGACATTGACAAATGCCGGTAGTTAAATAGAAGCATAATTAAATCTTTTTGGGTCAATCCGTCAGTTCGTTGAATAACCGGAAACGTGTTTTGTTTACCAAAACACACGCTGAAGGTCAGATTAAAAAAAAACAACACGAAAAATCTAAACAACTGTGTATGTCCTTGGAAAATCAAGCTGCAGAATTAAATATCATCATGGATTCAATAGAAATAGCTAGGAAATATTGATCTAGGAGCTGCATAGCGTAACAAAATGGATGGAAGTTGGAACACAACTGGCTGGGCTCGGAGTGGGAAAGTAAATGCTGGCATATTACGTAAGGTTGAGTTGATGTCTTGTGATAATTAACTAAGACAACAACCAACTAAATGTGCTGTCGCCAGTAAAATCTACCACACGATAGTGAACCAATGGAAAAAAGTAGAGGAAACACACATATATCTGTAGCTACATGAAATTATGGCAAGGCCTAGCAACCAAGCTGACAAAGGTAACATTATTTCTTTTGCAAATTTAATTATATAGCTAGCCGGTTCTATATAGGATTGTCTAGCAGTTCATGACTCATGTATGGCTTGAGTGTTAGTAAAATCCAGTAATTTAAAGGCAGCAAAGGGAGGTAATTAACGAATATATATTTCAAAGGAGATAATTTATCTGTAAAAAAAGAAGTTCGGCACTGTGAGTGATATCGATTTATATCTCACTGCTATTTTCCAGTATTTCACCAATAAGCATAAAATAAAATAAGATATCTAATGACCCCGCAAAATTAGCAGCTGGTGCTCTAACTGACGACTAAGGAATTAATCTAAAAAAATCAAATACCTTAAAAGTTTATAGTTTGTCTTTGTTAAAATATATGTGCAAAACGATGAATTATGATGTTTAGTTGGAGCAGCTGCCAACTACTGTCATATAGTATTAAGTGTTTGATTTTACTCCAGGGAAAGTATGTCGCCCACATTTTCTCTTCAATAGCGTATCGTAACGCGTGGAAAGGGCACTTTAATAAACATAGACTATCCATTCTAATAACTATAATTAATGCCACAAGGGAATCACGTGTAGCATTTATTTCTCGCAATAAGATTTGATAGCTTTTAAGAAATACTGGAACAGATGTAGATTCCGTATTCCGTACCAAAACAGGTTATTAGATATGCAATAATATTTCAAGATGCCATTTACCAGCAATCACATAAATGAATATATAGAGAGAGAATAATGGGTTATTCTCTTTCTGAAATTACGTTTATCCGGTAAGGTTGACAAATATTTATACACCCCGAGGTTCTGCCGAGGGTAGGTGGGTGATCTATTCGGAGGCGAGCCGGACAAACTTAAGGTCAGAAAGATAGTAACCTATTATTCTATTTATCCTGCAGTCAATGAAATATGCCAGTAATATAATTTTCTTTAAAAACACAGAAACACAATCCATTCACATATTTACTGGTTTTGTAAATTCCTGCGCCCTTGCTTGATTCAGTCACACACAAATCCTGACAATAAAAATACAGTATTCCTTACTTTATAGTTTGCCCATTCTAAGTGCTTACCGGGCATTCATATGCAAAACAAGCAAAGTGGCTTTGGCCACTCAATTTCCGTTCCGGGAAATGTAAATGTAGTGTGATCCCTTCCAATCTGTATGGTTTAGATGCAACAACACCAGTAAAGACTTTCAACAACAAGTTAAAAAGGCTAAATTTCTAATCAGAAATGTAAAAGCGCTAAAAATACACAAGCTCAAGGTTGATTCGCTCAGGGTTTTAATATCCGTCGCCGTTTTGACGTATACTAATATGAAGAATACTTATTTTAACTTTTTCCGTAGTAGTTCTCATAAACTGATAAAATGTATGAACGATCGTCGAACTCTTGACCCAGTTTACACTTCTTACTATACGAGTACTTGAAAAAGAAGCCCGTCTGTTGTGTTGCTGAACAAGCAGGAATTGTCCGTAAAAACGTACGACAGGCAGATATCGGCCTGATAAATGAATAGTCAGTGGTAGGATAAAATAATCTATATAATAATAAGCTAATCGGGTTGTAGATGCATTTCCGGTTCGAGGGTATCTGTTTTAGCGGTAGCGAGGCTCTGTCTTGTCACCTCGAAATTACAATTAGTGACATATTATTTTCTAACATAACGATATTTCTTTAAATTATATAATAAGTAAAGCCAAACGAAATACTTTCTTTGTAACACTGGTCTATCTAGTAACGTATTTAAACAAAACATGGGAAATTAACACACTTAAACAGAAATATGTCATGAATAAAAAAGTTTTTGTTTAGGCTGATCATGTGGACCGTTTTGTCTGTATACATTCAGGAAAAAAGGGCAACCATCAGGGAACTTGGTTTTTATCAAGTTGTGCATAAACTATGTTAAATCGATGCGTCATTAACAGCATGAGAGTCAACTGGCATGGGGATGCATAGGTAAAATCACCGGAAACGTACGTCCGTGGAGACATTATAAACCCACTAGCGAATGATCTGTCCTCAGTGACTGTGAGACTTTCTGTTCCTCGTCTTGACCGCGGGAAGCAAGAGGATGAAGGCATTCGGAAGAGCCTCACACTTGCTATGATCAATGAAGACTATCCTCCGGAATCATGGACTCTTGTCTATACAGACGGATTAGCCACATGCGCCGTCAAAGATGGAGGAGCAGGAGGTTTTATTCAATACCCATCTGGCAAGAGAGAAACACTACATGCAGCCACAGGAAAGCACTGCAGCAATTACAAGGCAGAGACTGAAGCACTCATGAAGGCCGTCTCAATGGTTGAAGACTCGGCAGAAGAAAGCTCCTCAGTCGTCTTTCTCATAGATGCACTGTCTGTCATGGAAGCTCTGAACAACAATAAAGCTCCGCAGCTAGCCAGGAGAATGCAGAGCCTGAGTATAACCTGTAAAGTAGCACTTCAGTGGGTTCCATCCTATTGTGGACCTGCAGGCAATGAAGAGGCAGACAAACTGGCTAAGCTAGGAGCTCAGTCAGAACAACCAACAGAACCTGTGAGTTACAACGAGAAAGTCACCATCATCAAGGCACTAACGAGACCAAGGATGGAGGAAGATGCTTTTCATCTCCTTGATCGGCCTGAACCAGTGATGATGGTCAGGCTCCCTTCAGGGCACAACAAGCTCAATGCTCACATGTACAAAAAATACAGACTGACATCATCGCCATCTTGTCCATGTGGTGAAGAAGATCAGACTGCGGAGCATATACATGTACTTCAGAGACTAATAAATTCTACCTGGCGTCGGGGACGTAAAAGGCATGACCAGGAGCTAGCTGCGACTTGGCCGATAGATACCTAAATCCACCAGAAATTGTATGGAGGCATTGAGGATCTGCGGCAAACCACAAGTTTCATCGAGGCTACTGGTCTGACAGTGAAGTCGCGAACGATAAAAAGAAAGAAGACGTACGTCCGTGTCCAGTGTGCAAGATAAACTTATCCATTGCTTGTCGTTGTCCTTAACAGATAATTCATGCCAAGTTTAGGATAAAGATTAAATAGCCAAGGACAATGAAATAATAGAAATAAGTAGTATAAGAATTGTTTGTGCGAAAACAGTATAACCTCATTTGACCTTTTGACCTTTGGTCAGGACTGGTCAATGCCGGACAATTTAAAATCCACAGGTTTTAAACCCAGTAAAAACCTCTGATTTAACTAAAGATGATTTAATTAAAGATGATTTAAAATGAAGAAAACATATGTCTTTATTTAAAAATAGTTTCCACTTAAAAACTTTAAACACTACACCGAGAGACAAAATGTAGAATAAGTTTGGCCTAATATAACATACAGGAAGTAAAATATAATGTGGTTGAATTTAGACCACATTTATTTTCGGTTTAAATAACTCTTTTACTTCCTTTTTTGTAATCCTTCTACATAGATAAAACAACTGTTAAAGACATTAGAAATGACACAAAATGTACACAATACCAATAAATACATTAATAATTATCTATGAAACAAGAAAATTTCAAACTAAAATAACACAGACCGGGAAACCAAATGCTAAATATAACAAATATAACAAGGTCAGGTTATTTATAAATCTATCCCCCTTTTTATTAAAAAACAAGTAATATCTCCCTTTGATAATTGAAATTCATACAAATTATTTTAATTAATATTGGAAGAATAAAATTACTTTAGGAGTTGTTATTATTTAAAAACAAAAAGTAATTGAATAAATTGTAACACATGAAAATAAAATTATGATAATTTCAAACCATAACACTATTATAATAAGAATATACACTATATATAACCGGTTTCAACTTTTATATCATTGAGTCGTGTTCTGTTACGCTTAGTTCCGGAAGTCGATCTGACGCTTCCTTGTCTGTTTAAAGGTCGCTTGCAGTATGTTTGTGTACTGGGTCGCCTTGTCTGTTAACGGTTACAGCCTGCTGTTATGACATTGACTGGTTGTGCACATAAAGAATTCTTCCGTCAATGTTGTAATAGCACTGAATTGCCTTACTTCGTTCTTGTCTCTAGTTTCGAAGGTTTCGGAGGCACGAACAATGGGGTTGAATGTGATTCTGGCTGCAAACCGGGCAGGTTTGATGATTTAGGAAAAACCAGCTGTATGTGAGCCTACAGATGAGGTCTCTTAGGAAAGACTAATGGTTCACCCGGCGTCGGGTGTGCACGTAATAAATTCTACCTGGCGTCGGGGTTAAAATAAATGTACAGAACACGGCTTTTGCATTTTTAACAACTATTAAACAAGTATTACAAGATTTAAGTACAAACAACTGAAATCACTTAACCGTTTGAGTATGCTATAGGTATACACATGATTGAATATCATAATACTTTTATGTTATGAAAATCACTCAATCGTTTGAGTATGCCATAGGCATATGCATGATTGAACAAACGCTTTCATTTATATTATTAAATATTCCCATTATATTAATTATTCCAGTTAAATAAAAACACAGTAATTAATAAAAACTAAAGATTAACTCAAAAGTCTGTTTCTATCATAAGATATAGGTTCATCCGATATGTAGAATCTGATGTAACTATCCGTCAAAAGCGTAAATGTTACTTCTGTAGATGTTGAATCGTCATAAGGATGAATGTCAAACATTGTCCCTTGTGTTAAATAAATCTTATTTTTTTTCTTATAAATAGATACTAACTGATAAGTGTCAAAGTACTCGGCTGATATATTTACAGTATTGATAATTGTACTAAAAATTAGATCATCATCATTATTCCACCACGTAAATATCAAATGTGAAATTGGGCTTTTAATCGGTTTATCCGGTTCACCTATGGGCTTGGCCCCCGTTAATAAAATCTTAATATCTATTATATAAATTCCGGTTTTTTCGACTATAAACACACCTCTCAAAAGCACATCTGGTACAGCTACTTTATATTGTTGGTTTATGTGTATAAAATCTTTAAAATCTACGGTAATTCCAGATCTTAATTGAAATGTATTCAAATAGCTCAGACCGGTCATATCTTCATATGTTGAATATATCCAGGCACCATGACGGTTAAAATACTTTTTCATTTTTACGTATTCATAAAAACCGTATCCAATTATTGAATCTGTCTCATAAAAACTGTTATATTCAAAGAGAAACACTTCATGTTTTACTTAGTCTATTTCTTTTTCCAATTCTTCTTTTATTTTTTTATCATTCTTTTTAAGTTGAAGAATTATTTCAGCTAAATCATAAAGTCGTTTTGTTGTAGCAACTTCAGAAGCAGATAAATTGTCAACAACACCTTTTGTTCTAGCTAATTGTGTTTCTTGTTTTAGAAAAACATTTTTTACTTTTGTAATTTCTTGGGTATTAGTAGAAATTACTTGGGTATTAGCAGTGATTGATTCTCCTTGTTTAGCTGATATTTCAACTACAGAGTCCAGATCATTTATTATTTTTTTAATTTTATCATTAAATTTATCTTTAAATTCATTAATATCTTTTTGTAATAAACCTGTAAGTTTACTTAAGTCTGCGTACTTTATATTGTGACGTGTGTCAACAGTACTAATCAAGTTCTGAAGTTGTTTCTTAAAATTTTCTAGCTGATCATTAATTGTGTTAATTGCTTTAGCATTAGCAGTGATTGATTCTCCTTGTTTAACTGATTTTTCAACTACAAAGTCCAGTTCATTTTATGTTTTTCAACTTTAGCATTAAATTCATTAATATCATCTTGTAATTTTCTTGTATTATTACTTAAGTCTGCATACTTTAAATTATGACGGTTGTCAACAGTACTAATCCAAACTCGAATTTGTTTTTTAAAGTCATCTATTTTAGAATTAATTTCTTTTTTTAAGGTTATCTAATGCTGTGTCATGATCATCACCTCTTTGTGAAGTTGCCTTTTCCAGTTCAGATTTATATTCTGCAAGTTTATTTGAAATTAATTCTAATAAATCTTTATGCTTATTTTCAGTTTCAGTATTTAGTTTATTTATTTCTGTTCTGATTTCTAACTGATACATATTTTGTAACTTTTTCTCAGCCTCAATAATCTTGTCTTTTAGTTCTACATGTTTAATCATACTATCTTTTAATTCTTGAATTTGAGTGAACTCGAAATACTTCTTTTATGTTGTCATATGTCAAATCAGATTTCTCTTCAAGTTCTTTAATAGAATCAACCATAGCTTTCATTTCTTTTTCAATTTTATCTTGTAATTCAACTATTAATAATGAATTCTTTTTAAAATCTTTTGTTAATTCTTCAATATTCTTTACTTCTTCTTCTAATGTCTGTTTTATAGATTTGATGTCTTCAAGATTATAGTCATCTATTACACTTTGAACTTTTTTAAACATAAATCGTCTTGAAACTGCATCGTTGGGTTTATCTGGATCTCCTAGGTTTATAAGGTTATTACCTCCCATATATAATGCTCTGTTCATTGTGTTATCAAGTTCCTTATTTCTGTGAAGATACGATTCCGTTTCCTTTTTAAGTTTTTGAATTGTTTTTTAGTAGCATAATCACTTAAATCAATATCAAATTTTAACTTTACTTATACTGTCAGGTTCACTTATTTGTTCTATATTATTAAAAACTCCCATTATATAATATTATATATTACCAGTAAAGTTTTTTCTAAAAAACTTCCTTGGTTTGTCAATATATAAGAAATCATATTTTTGATTTGTTGCATTAGCAAAGAATTTAGGGTTAATATTTTGTTCATTACAAATCATATCATTTTCTCGTTTACCTGGACTTTCAAATAAAATATTAATGTGAACAGTTAATACGAATATCTTTTGGTGTTTTATAGTAAGACTGACTTAAATAAATAACACAACAGTTTTTGTGACGTCCTTGAATAAAGTATTTTGTTATTTCATTTTGAACCTTTTTATCTTCACATACAAAATCATCAAATATTACTACTTTTTGTTTTTCTGATTCAAGATTCTCACAGGGTTCAATTTGGTTGGAATCAGCTGAATATTCAAGTATTTCATTTGGATCTACTTTAATTTTTTTTGCAATTTGACTTAATTGGTTAATTAAATCTTGATATTTAGATTGTTCTAGGTTTTTAGCATATATGTATAATTTATCATAATATATAATAGGTTTTCGAAGTATATGCATTAATGTATTTGTTTTTCCAGATCCAGAAGATCCACATATTAACATTCTAAAACATGAATCTGGCATAAAAGGATAACGTTGTTTAAAGTTATTGGATTTATCACTTTTTGTATCATAATTTGGAATTTCCATTTATATAATATTACATTATTTTACATTATTTTACAATATCTTACATTATCTTACGTTATCTTACATTATTTTACATTATCTTATGTTATTATATAAATGCAATCAAAACTTAATGAAATGATAATAAGAAAAAAATTAGTCGGGCAAAAGATGAGAGATCTTAGAGAAGAAATAATGAGAGAGAAAATTAAGAAAGCTACAAATCGGGACATGTATACTGAAATTTATAAGCCAATTACTGAAAAAATAGAAAGTCAAAAAGAACAATTATCAAGTCAGTTAAAAGCATTACCTGGAATTAAGGAACAATTAGCGCTACTTCCAAAAAGTATATCAGTAGATTTAGATGTTTTTCTGGATGTTAATGTTATAGAAAAATATCAATATTACAAACCGTCTGAAACGTTTGACCTTTTAAATGCAAATATACTTGATCCTAATAAAATAGATAAAAAAGATCTTGAAGGTATAATAAATGGTGTTACTGAAGATATTCAAAAATTAAATGGTCCAATAACTGGCAAATCAAGATCGAAAGATCCAAATAAGCAAAAAGAAGCAAAAGAATTAAAATATGAACAAGACGAATTATTAAAGTACAAACAACGGTTAAATCATATTCTTGGTATGTCTTCTACATATGGACAAGGAATAAGATATCATAATTCATATAAAGTTTCACCAAATGGACAATATGGTAATTTAATTATTAACTTAAATAAACTTTATGGTCAAAACAAATTAATTGCTAAGGATCAAAGAACTGGAAAAGAAGTAATTAATACTGAAGTAGATAATGATTTGATTGATTTGATTAATAAAAGATATAACAATAATAAAAAACATTCAATTCATTCTAGAAAAATATTTAAAGAATTAACAGAAAAGTCAGGATTACCTATATAAATACTATACTCAATAAAAGATCTATGAAATTTAAAAAAGTAATTAGAGGACAAGGTTATGACGTTTGTCCATGTAATCCAGAAGAACTGGTTAATGAGTTGGAGTTAATTTGTGGTTCAATTAATGCTGGAAATAATAATGAAGAACTAAAAAATGAAGGTAATAGAATAATTGATGAACTATTAAAAATGAATTCACTCTTACCAAAAGAACATGAAATGTTATAAAAAAAATATTTTTCTTGAATATATAAATGGAACAAAAAATAGTATTAAGTTCTGAAACTGTTAAAAACGATAATAAAAATACTCCGAGTGATTTTACAATCAGATTTAGTCGTTCTTTAATTTTAGATAAAAATAAAACTTATGTTGTTGGTTTGGATAGTATTAACAGTATGACCTACTCTTGGCATAATATTAATGATGAATATGATAATAAAAGAATTCGTTATAATAATGGTAAGGATTGGAAAGATATCATATTTACAAATGGTTCTTACAGTTACACAGATATTAATAATTATATTAGGGAAACATTAATAAGTAATGGTGATTACGAATTTGATAATTCAGACATTGCTCCAATAAGTTTGGAATTTGATTTAAGTAGTTTTAAGATTTTGATTTCAATTCATGATAATTTTATGTTGGATTTAAGAATGTCAATTTTTCATACATTGCTTGGATTTAAGAAAAAAAATTGGAAAATACTGAATGGGGAACTACAATACCAAATATAACTAACTCTGTGGATACAATTTACATTCATTGTGATCTTATTGATAATTCACTTGTAGATGGTAATTTCAGTGATATTATTTATGCTTTAAGTACTGCAGATTTAACAAGAGCTTATCCATTTACAAAAGAACCACAAAGAGTTGGATATTCTAAAATTAATAAATATATTATCAATTCAATTAGAATATATATTACAGATGTATTTGGTAGAATAATTAATTTTAATGGGGTTGAAACAAGTTTTACACTAATTTTAAAAGAAATATAAAAATTATAAATTTTAGTTTTATATAATGTACAAGAAAGTTTATGACAAAAATAAAGGAATATTTATTTATGTTGATGCTCAGACCGGAAGAAAATCATACACGGAACAGGTATCTTTGACACTTTAACGAAATTGTTTTCAAGCGGAGTTGCATCTTCAATTAGCACAGCTGGAAAAAAAAGCATTAGGAACAGCAGGAAAAGCCGCACTAGAAAGTGGAACAAAAAAGGTTGGAACAGAAGTTGGAAATTTAGCTGTAAATAAAATTTTTGAAAAATTTAAAAAGAAACCTGCTCCGGCAGTTGGTAATTTAATTGCTAAGGAATTACAAGAAAAGAATAACAGTAAAAATAATAATAAAAATAATAAGGAGGAGGAGGATATTAATATAAGACTAAATAGATTATTGTCAGGATCGGGGACGCGTAAACGTATTAACAGATTAATTTATAAAAACTAAAATTTTAACTATAATAAAAACTAAAGTTTTAACTTTAATAAAAAATAAAATGAAAAATAAAATAATATATAATATATACATGTTTAGAACAAAACAAAATTGTGAAAGATATGAATTAACTCCTATTCAATTAGATACAGCCTTAATATCTGTCCTGGGAAATAATGTTAAGCAACAAAAAAAACGGATATCACTTTACAATTAATGATAGAAGTTCATATTTTGATTGGTTTAATGGTTATTTTGAAGTAAGTTTTAAAGTAAATAAGCTTGCTAATGGTAATAATTATGGTGCTGATGGAGATGATAATCAAATTGCTTTAATTAATAATGTAGCTTCATTAATTGATCAGTTAGTGGTCAAACAAAATGGAAAAATTGTATATGATTGTAATAATTTATATAAGGTAGTAAATGTAAAAAGTTTGGTTGAATTGTCTGAGGATTATGCAAAATCAACTGGAACAAATGAATTTATCTCTTTAGATACTACTGCTGTTGCCGAGAGTAGGAATGATCAAGCTGGATATAATGAAGGTTTTGCTACTAGGAAGTTATTAATCCAAGGTGGTGCTGAGGTAAATACTAAAATTCCATTAAATAATTATTCATTTTTTCAGGGTTTAGAAACTAATATTTTACCTCCAAGTCAAATTCAAATAACACTACAGCTGACAGATGATGATGAATTAATTTTTAGAGCTAATGCTGCTGATCCAGGTAGGGTAATTGTAACAAAATTAATTCTATGGGTTCCACGTTTGGTTTTTAATGAATTTGGGTTTGATCTAATTACTACTGAAAGATTTAAAAAAGCAAGATGGTCATACCTACGGGAAATGATGATGCAATCAAGTGACACACAACAGATTAATACAACTTTTAGAATAACGGCTGGTGTAACAAAACCACAACATGTATTTGTTTATTTACAACGACCTGATAAAAGTAATGCACAAATACATAATCCACATTTATTAGATACATTTAAACTTAATGATGCAGATAAAAATTGCACTTTGAGTTCTTGTCGTCTTGAAGTTGGTAATGGTGTTTTTTATCCAGAAACAGAATATACAAGTATATCAAGAATATATGATGATGTAATTAATTATTATTATAAACAAAATAACAAAACTACTGGAAGTCTCTTAAATAGATTTAATCTTCAAAGTTTGTATGGATTTGTTCATTTTAACTTGGAATATAAAAAGGAAGTAACTGCAGAAGATCCTAAGCAGATTACATTAACAATTAAGTTAACTACACTTCCCGCTGCAAGATATCGTATTTACGCAATTGTATTATATGAGGAAACAGTTGAAATAAATACTATTGGAAATGAACTTGTTATTGTTTAAATAAAATAAATATAAATTATATATAATGGTATCAAATTATATTGAATATAAAGTTAAACCTTACAGATGGACAAAGAAAAATTTAGCACAAGCTTATAATAATAAAATTCCACATACTTTTAGATTAAAACATGAACAATTACATGGAAACTTCCCTTTATTATTAACAAAAACACAAATTAATCAAATTAAAAAAGCTGTTGCAAATAAGAAGGGATTAGAAATTAAAATTTCAAAAAAAACAAATGTCCAGTCAAGGTCAAAATGGCGGATTTTTAGGAGCTTTGGCTGGTTTGTTAGGAAAAACAATTCTTCCAATGGCAGCAAAAATAGCTCCAAAAATATTAGCCCCTCTAGGCATCGGGGCCCTCTCTGGGCTGGCCAGTACTGGTGTCAGTAAGTTACTTGGGAATGGTATTATTTCAGTAGCTAATGATAAGAGAAATATGATATCACCATATCTTACACCTAATCAAAAAAAGCAACTAGTAGGATCTGGAGTGATTAAATTAACACAAAAACAAAAACAAAATGGCGGCTTTTTAGGTATGTTGGCTGCTAGTCTAGGGATACCTTTGATTACATCTTTGTTAAGTGGTAAGGGAGGACCACAGTCCACGTGGGTTGCAAGCAACCGACATGGTCAGGGTGGAATTATAAATTCCCCAGGAACCAAAGGTTTTGGTCTACAGATTGATTCTCAACGGAGACCTTACAGACGAATTCCTATAGTAAAAAAAAAAATAAAATTTATAAACAAACCAATATCTAACTTTGAAATTGAACAATGGGTAAACCAATTAAAAATTAAAAACTTTAGGTGAGTGTTTAGTAGAAATAATTTATTAAAATTAAAAGTAAAGGACGAGTGCGGAATAATCAATTTAGATGACTCTGCTGGACCTGGAACACATTGGGTTTGTTACTTAAATAATATGTATTTCGATCCATTTGGACTTCCTCCGCCGAAAGAAGTAATTAAGTATATACCAAATGTAAAATACAACAATGTTCAATATCAAGACAAAACAAGTACACTTTGTGGTTATTATTGTTTATTTTTCATTAAAATGTTACAGGATAAAGTACCGTTGTATGATTTATTGTATAAAATACTAAAAGTTAACAATCAAAGAGTAAATGAACAAACTATTATAAATTATTTTAATAAAAAAGGTTAAAACAATAGTTTTAATTAAAACTTATTAAAACTATGTTTTTATTTAACTGGAATAATTAATATAATGGGAATATTCAATAATATAAATGAAAAAGTAAATAAAATAGAAAGATGGACGTCAGTCCTTGAGAGCTGGAAGCTCGCACAATTAATAAGAAAACCTCCATTGTTTTCAACATGCTATACCCAAGATACCGATAGTGGATTATTTCAATGGAAAACTGTAAATGCTAGTCCTGGTTTAGTTCAAAATGGCAATTAATATGTAAGAATTAGTTTTAATTGCATTTTAATTATTCTTGTTGATGCAATTAAATTAGATAAAGGAGAAGCTAAATTACAACTAAAAAATAAAGAAAATGTAATTCTTTAAAGTTACGATGTAAAAAATAACAGAAAAAATGAATCTATTTCTATTAATTATGCTAGTAAATTTAAAATAAATGATGTTATTTATATTAATTCTTTAAACGTTAAAAATATTCAGTTAACAATTTATGGTTCTATAATTTAAGAGTTAATTTAAGAATTAATTTAAGAATAAGCTAATGTATCAATACCATTATCAAGAATATATCTTTTATCTTCATAACATGATAAAGATGTTTTATTTATAACATAACTGGAAAGATTATGCTTATCAGAACGAATAACTTTAAAGTGTGATTACTTTGGTTGAATAAACAAGTATCTTTGTAATTTTTATGAACTATTGTTTTCTTAACAACAAGTTTTTTAATTCCTTTACATTTTTAATATTAACTTCGTTTTCTAATAAATATGAATACATTTTACTTCTTAATCCGACAAATTCAACAATGGTGAATGCCGGCAGCTTCATCTTTAAATTTTCCAATTACTTTTTTATTATTATCGAAATAAAATTTTGAATTACCATCATAATCACTATTATCAAATAAATCCTTGTCCTTATAAAATTCCACATATGCACTTTTGGTTTTTATTTCATAACATAATGAATCAGTGTCAGTGAATAGTAATTTACAATTACCCTCGTACCTTTTCCTTAATGTAATTATAATGAAAATCATACATTAAATATTTTGATAAATCTAAAATGCACATTCCAACGTAACAGGTCTTGTTAATATAACAACTTTCTTTTATTCTATGAATTCCAAAAAAGGTTAGAGTTAAACATCGTTGAACTACAAATGAAGGTTTGGCTATAATATTTTAATAAAAGATTTTCATCATGAGTTAATTTAATATTAATCCTCTTGCGTAAATTCTCCATCGTCTTACCGAATACAGAATTGTTCATTAACTTAAAAAAGTCTTTTTCAAATGAATTTTTTGCTTTAGATCTTTTTTGAGTATTAAAATCAATATACTTTTTTAACCAAGGACTTTCGTTCAAACGTTAATATTTTGTGTATTTTTGTTACTTTTAACCCTAATTGTGTATATAGTTCAAGATTTTTATATGAACTACATAATTTTGTTTTTTCATTAAAGTTGGAACTAATTGTTTTACATTATTTCAAATTCTTCTTAATAGTTTTTACTATAATTGGAAAGCCATTCGTCTGGTATTTTAATTTTTTCAGGAGCTAAAGGATAATCGTTGTGGGTTTTATGTAATTCTTTTGGATATTCAAGATCACATTCAACTATAAAGTTACTTTTACCTTTTGCAATTAATTTCTTGAATTGTTTTTCGGATATAAATTTAAAGTTTCCAGAGGGCAAAGGTTGACACATAGCCCAACCGTAAAGGTTATTGGCGTCGAGGTACATAATGTATTTGCTGTCAAGTTTAGGATCATAATCTTTCATATATTTATTGTTTGCTTTACTGTATCTGTTTGAAATATAACTTATTCCTCCTCTTAGTCCCTTTTCAATAAAAAGATACATATCAATATCAGTTATTAAATCTAACTTAATTCCAGTCATTTTTAACATTGCATCCCAAGCTAGCCCAGGACTACTAAAATAATGACAAGGATCTAATTTGTAGTACTCTAAACATAATTTTCTAAAATTTTCGAATACATCAGCTAAAAGTAATACGTCAGTTTTTAAATATAGATCATGGTAATCTCCCATTGTTTTTATTTTAAATTTTTTCCAGATATTTTTAGCATGCTCATATTCGTTGTCTGATATGTGTGTTTCATTTAAAATTGAATAAAAATCTTCTTTAGAAGGTAATTTTGTTTCTTTGAATTTTTTAAATGAATCCATGTAATCATATGGATAAACACCTTTTGTTTTTAATAATTCTATGTAATCAAATTCTTTAGATAAGTATTTAAATTCTGGAATATTTTTTACTAGGTTATCCAATGATTGAGACATAAACTGGAATGAATCAATAAAGACCAAGTCAGAAATCATAAATGCCATATATCTTTCCATATTGTTAGGAATAACATTAATTTCTTTTTTGAATTTCCCTATTTGTTGCATAATAAAATGACCGTCATAACCTCTAAATTGTGAAAAATAACAGGAATTTGGTGTGTTAGTCTAAAATTAATATTACATTCTGAGTGAGCACTTCCTCTGAATTTTCCTGTTATATGACAATGATCCCGGACAGGATTTTCATTTTCCTTATATTCTTTTTCACAGATATGACAAAACTTTTGTTTTTAAATTCACTTTCATCTTTTTTAGACATTCTTAGTTCTTTTTTAAAATGTTCTTTAAATATTTTCTTACAATATTCCTCTTCCTCAAGCATTTTTTCAATAAACTTATAAACTGCATTAGGACCTCTATAAATCTGGGTTGGTTTAGTATAACTGTTATCATAACAACAAACAACTTTATAGCCGTAACCACAATCTATATGATTTTGATATGGTTCAGTAAATGAAGATTCAGTTGATGGTAAAGCAGTTAAAACTTTTTTAGTTATTGATTCAAAATCAGCATAAATTACAAAAGGTACTGCTAAACCTTTATGATAATTTTTAAATTGTACTTTACTTCCCTCTTTTGGCATTTTTACACCTTGGATACCATTAATAGCTAAACAGTTTGGTATGTGTTCATTTAATATTCTTTCTTGAGTAAAATGTTGCAGGCAAGATCTACAAAAATGTTTCTTGTTTGTATTTTTTGTTTTGTTATTCATTAATCTATTAAAGTCTTTTATCCAAACATAATGTTGGACTACAGTGGTTTTAACCCTCTTACAGTCATCATCAGTTATTTTATCATTAGTAATTAGCAACATGTCACAGTGTTCTTCGTATTGATATTTTGATATGTACAATGGATAAATTCCCGTAGGTTCTTCATATCCAAATATATTAAATGATATTTCATTTAAAACTTCAATTTTAGGTATTTGATTTAATGTAACAGGAAATTTAATTCCAGTATAATCAAGATCGTTTATATGTTTTTTATATTTTGAAACTCTATGAGGGTTTTCTTTAACAGGAAATTTATAAGCTAAATGACACCATCTAAAACATTCATTATCATCGTTCTTTATATTTATTAATCCTTTCATTGAATTTTGTAGTTTATTTGGTAATTCTAAATAACTTGAAGCAGCCAATGGACTATACTTATATCTATTTATATAATGAGCATCAACTGACTCTATTCTCCAGCCACTTCCTTCAGAAATCCAATTACCAATTCTATTTATTATTTCATCAAAAGCTTGATGTAAAGTTTTTTTTATTTCATTTGTGTTAATAATTTCTAAAGCCTTTGATTGAAAATAAGCTGATTTATATATTGTATCAGTTTTATCCATTTTTGCAAAAGTTATTTTTAAAACAACGTTTATTTTTATACCTTTTGAAGTTTTAAGTTCAGATTTAAGTATTTCATAAGAGTCGTTTATAGTTAAATATAATTGATTCTTGGTCTGGGACAATCACATAATCTTTCAGCATTTTCTTCTTCAGTTAATAGACAACCGCAGTTCCATTCAAATAAATTATTTTTTAAAAGATAAGGATCTATAACATTTAATAAGTTATCAATAACATGATTTTTCTATTCATCGCTAACTATTTGATCAAGTTTTGATTTAATAACATTTCTTCTTTTAAGAACTTTCTTATATGAATTTTTGTCTGGATTCATTATTTCTCCTAAAGTGCTAGATAATTTTGGCATAATCATTCTATCTACCTTTCTATTAACCATCTATATATAATATACTTATAGAAAAAAATCTTTAAAAACGCACCTAATGAAATTATATTGATTTGAGAAATTTGTTTATATTATCTATATCTTTTGAATAAGATTTTAAAGTCATTTTTTCTAAATTGTTATCAACTGTTAAAATTTTAATACCTTCTTGAGACATTCTGTTTAACCATTCTTCGTGTAATTTGTGTAGTTTTTCTAAATAATCTAAACCAACTTTGTTTTCTTCCGTTCTGTTTCTTTTTTGAAGTCTTTTAAAACATATTTTTGGATCGGTTTTAACATAAACAAATCCATCAATTGGGTTTTTTCCGTATGGTTTTATAATATGATCAGTTAAGAAAAGATTGTATACTGCCCACTCGGGGTCATTTATAACATCGTTGTCGTGATGTTGTTTTGTAAAAACGTTACTGTTAGTTAAATAACAACGTTCAAGGACAGAAACACCATCAAACTGTTTAGCAGAAGATAACATTTTTATATGACTGTTTAAAGTTGTTAGCTGAAAAGGAAATAAATATTTGGAAGGTTCTTGAGCAGCAAGTTCAAAAAGGTTATATGAATTATAATCAGAGTCCATAACATTTTGCCATTCGTGAATTGGTTCTGGAATTATATTAAATTAGGATTATATTCTTTAATAATATCTAAAAACGTATTTTTTCCTGATGCAATATTACCTTCAACTGATATAATTTTTCTCATTTATATAAAATACTTATAGAAAAAATCTTTAATTAAGTTAAAGTTAATACAGCTCTTCTTCTTTTTTACTTTTATATCCGTTAAGTTTTAAATTCCTTCATATGCATTTCAAGAGGTGTTGAATAATTTTTTTCTTTCTGCATTTCTAATAGTATTGTAAAAATAACCTGAATAACTTTATTTGGATCTTCTTTATTTACTTTTCCAATTCGTGCTTTTGTTATAAGTTGTTTTATTTTGTGATGATGTGCTTTTAAAATAAATTTCTTGTCGTCAGTTTTAGTCTGTTAGTAAATATGGTAATTACTGATGAACAGCGCCAGCAACTGCTACAAATATAGGAATAGCTGGAACAAGTGCTAATGCAGCTGAACAACCAAAGACACCTGCTGTAATATATAATCCAGTACTTACTCTCCCACAAAATTTATAACTTTTTCTGTAAGCAGCAGCTAGTTTAGTTAAGTGAATAATTAATTGATCTATTGTTTCTATTCCATTATTATTAGAAATTAGATTTTTATTACTCATTTATATAATTAAACTTTTTATTTTCTAAATTAAATTTGTTCAAGATCGCTAAACGGAACCCAACTATTAAATTTTTCGCTATAACCCTTCCATTTTACTAAAGCTTGTTTTTTCTTATAGTCTCGTCTAATAACTTTTTCAATTCTAAAAACTTCTTGTGTAGTAGGTAAAAGTTCTTGTCCGTAAAATGAACCTTGAATTATTTCATCATTTAAATCTTTAATAGTGTATGTTCTGGGATTTGTATTATTAATTTTATAAATTATAAATATTTCCTCTGTCCAGTTTGGTGTATATCCTTTTTCGAAATGTCTTTTAAGTTTGCTTAAGCGAACTCGATCACCAATTTTAAATTTTGCTTTGCTCTTTGGTATCTTTAAATCACCATATAAATTAAAGTAAACAGTACCTTTATTTAAGTTTTTACTGGCTTCGGTTGGTGTCATTTTTATACTAGAATGTTTTGTTTTGTTATATTTATCAACCATATCCTGCAAATTATCTAAATAAGTATAAGTATTATTTGTTGTAAAATATTTCCACATTATTCTTTTTAAAGTTCTATTGAATCTTTCAATTACTACAGCTTTACCTTCATTAAATGTATGATACATATAAATCTTATTTTTATTCAAAAATGATTCAAACTTTTATTATAAAATTCTTTTCCTTCATCCACCCATAAATTTATTGGTAATCGCCCTTTTAAAATTATTTTTTCAAATGCTTCAGTAACAGATTCTCCAGTTTTATTCTTTAATGGAATAACCCAAGCATATTTACTAAATATATCAATAACAGTTAACAAGTACTTTACTCCTTTATTGTATTTGAAAAAGCTTGCATGTCAACTAAATCAGCTGACCAAGTCACATCAATGTCATTAACTATTACCCTTCGTTTTTGAAATTTTCGTTTTAATTGGTTTGTGTAATTTTTCTGCTAATTCATCACTCCAATTTATTTCGGGGGTATACTCTACCCCCTTTTCCCGTTTTTTGATTTTTGTCCCAACCCAAGTTTGTATTTCGTTTTGATAGCTGGTTTTACAACTAACTGTTTTGCAATCTTTTCTCCAAATGTTTTTGATTTAGTGTTATTTAAATTGGAAAGCATTTGCTTATCACATGTACTCTTTTTTACACCACTGTCATAGCAAAAGTCATGGTCCATACATACTGCATCCAGTTCGTTGACAGGAGGTCCGTTATCTAAAGGATTTCCTGGTCCACAATAGTTATATCCTGAAAGTGTTAAACCATTTTTAGGTAATAAAGGTAACATTGCTTTATGAATATCTAAATTACCTGCTTTGATAGTACTTTTAACAAATTTTGCTTTTGTTTTTCCGCAAGATTTACATTTTGCTTTTATCATTAGCCTCCCGTTTTTTGCTGTAACAAAGTGAGGATTTACATTATCTGTAAATTTTCTTTCTTTCAAACAATATATTTTATTTTGTAAACTCATCTTATATTATATATGTTTAAATTTAACTTTAAAACTTTTTAGTCGGTTTTTACTGGGTTTAAAACCTGTGGATTTTAAATTGTCCGGCATTGACCAGTCCTGACCAAAGGTCAAAAGGTCAAATGAGGTTATACTGTTTTCGCACAAACAATTCTTATACTACTGAAATAGCGCTATGGTCCATGAACTCAGCCTCACAAAACAAAATTTCTTGGCTGAATATACAGATATATGTGAATGATAGACATATACACATAAACCATAAACCAAATAAAACAACAACAACAAAAAAACAAGAAGGAAAGCAGTGGCGCTCCACCTTGGAACAGTCATTGGCAAAGCGTCGCTTTTTAAGCTTAAACATGTTACATGAATTTGCGTGCAAACCCTTCTTCTTTCAAATGTCACAAATATAAAAATACATTACAACTTGATATTTTATTACTTGTATACCGTATATGGCTAAACGGGTATCCAGGTAAAAACAGGCAAATGTAATGTCATGTCAGACCATCACAGTCAGTTCAAACTTCCTGATATAGAATCTATAATCTGATCATGCGACATTAGTTCCATTTTTGCAAATATTCAAAGTAAACTAAAGTCGTGTAGCCTGATACTATTTGGACGGGATTAACCTGTTTATGCTTTACATGTTAATAAAAACAAAAAATGATTGAGAATCATCGACATCCATTTGGTATATATTTTCCGTTTATATTCTGCATACATTTTTGCATTTTAACAGGTATGAAAGGACATATGTCGATATAGTCTATGAATTGCAAAATTTCGTATTTGCAATTAGATTACATTTGTACTTGATGACAGAGTAAAATCAACTTGTAGTCTTTTGTAACATTGAATGTACCAATTAATAAATCTATACTTTTACTCTCTGCTCTGTGATTTAATAGAGTGATGAACAAAGACGTATCAATATGTTAGAACAGCACGCATGAACTGAAACTTAATATATATGTTCATTTAAGAAAAAAATGCCAACTGATATTTTTTTAAAAGATTATATTCCTATTAAAAAAGATTCTGATATAAGTTTTGCAAGAAACGCTCTACAAACATACTGATATGCTTATTCCATTTTCTAGATTTGTATACAAGAAAAATATTTTCTAACTCCTAGCACCTTCGGTCAAGGTACTTTACTCCTTACTATAAAATAACCGAAACAAAAAAGTACCTTTGGAATGTAAAAAGATGTATTTGTAACTTTGATGTTAATGAAATAGCCTTTTCAAGTACAACTGGTTGACAAATAAAGCAATAGTCCTTCACACAATCTTCAAGAAAATAATATCTGCGTAAATAAACCTAGTTTACTGATTGTGTATAAAATCTTCTAATACAACTTGAACTTGTGGAAATGTATATCCTATTGCCTCATTACAGTATCATGTTATGATACTGATCACGAAACGTAAAGGAAGTGTATACATGAAATAACAGAATAACAATCTTTTTCCGGATCCAGCTTGGGTTAATTGCTACAAATGTGTTTAAACTTTATGATTTTTTTAATCTTTGTTTGGAATGTGATGGTTATACGAAATATTACAAGGCAATCAACAACATATTTTCGTAGTCGTTAAACGACTGCTAAATATGAATTAATTAGGTACGACTTTATTATAAAACGGAATGTTGTAATAATAAAATGAGGTCATACTTCTATAATACTAGTATGTTTTTTTAAACAAAGGGAAATGAATACAAATGCTAAACTAGTACAACATTACACACACACGAACATGCACATAACATAAGAAATTATAATGATTATATTGTATATGTCATAATACTAGCATGAGAAAATATAATTAACTGAAAGTAAAGTATAGTAGCCAAAGTTAAATGCCTTTTTGCCTTTTAACATCATCACGTGGTACAGTGCAAAGCAAAGCAAAGGGCCTTTTCTTTGGGTGTGTGTTGGGGGGGGGGGGGGGGGGGAGGTGTTAACGTCGCACCGACGCAATTATAGGTCATATGGCGACTTTCCAGCTTTGATGGTGGAGGAAGACCGCAGGTACCCCTTCGTGCATTATTTCATCACGAGCGAGCACCTGGGCAGAACTACCGACCTTCCGTAAGCCAGTTGGATGGCTTCCGCACATGAAGAATTTAACGCCCCAAGTGAGGCTTGAACTCACATCGATGAGGAGTAAGTGATTTGAAGTCAGCGACCTTACCCACTCGTCCACGGAGGCCCCTCAAATGGCCTTTTTACTGTTTGCAGTTTTGTGTGTGTTTTACATCAATATATTTCTCCTGTCATGATATTTATTTTGATTTCATTCTGTGTGATATTTATTGCGACAAGGATCAAGAGGCAATAACGATTAGCCAATTTAATATCAGAGGCACTGCAATAAATCATTTCTTCTGTTCATTGTGCTCATTACTGCTCCCTAGCACCAGAGGGTCTGATCGTATTACGGAAGTACACCCAAAGGAAAGGAAATAATTATTGCCTTATTCTCCGCGCCCATATTTGTAATGGGTTTTTGTGAGTGCAGTGTATGTCGTAAATGACGATTTTTTCCTTTCGATTTGCAAAATTAAAACTTTTCATTTTTAATGTCTGTTCTTGCCTATAATAATGGCATCAGATTTAACAACACAAACGAGAAAAATAAGTTTCACTAGGAAAAAGAAGCAGGAAAGAAATCAAAGTGCAGAAAAGAAAGCAATTTGTGTCGGACATCTACGGTGCCCCTAAAGTGACATGTTACACACTTTTTTTTCCACTTAGGTAATGTGAGACTTTTTTTGTTTCGTTAAAACGAAATGATTTCGTTTAAACGTAATAGTTATTTCGTTCAAACGAAATCATTTCGTTTAAACGTATTTCGTTTAAACGAAATAGTTATTTCGTTAAAACGAAATCATTTCGTTTAAACGAAATAAAAAAAGTTTCACATTACCTAAGTGGAAAAAAAGTGGGTAACATGTCACTTTAGGGGCACCGTAGACATTACGTGGAAAATTACTTTCGTTTTCAGTTTGATGAATGCGCCAGAAAGAAGGTTACCTTTTTCGTGTGTAATAATTTTATTTTTTATTTTATTTTAAATATTGATTCATTACATTATAGGCATTGTAATTGCCACATTTATCTCATATGATATGGGTATATAGGCATTTTATTCTAACCGATATTCCGGATACTGATTTGCACATGCATGTAAAGTTAATTTATGCTAATTGGTAAACCCACTTTATTGTGTTACTTTTATCGACATGCATATAAGTTAGGTGGTATACTACTACTGCTGTATAAGCATTTCGTAAGGATTGTTGTGCATTCGTTAAAGATTGTTGTATAATATTTATCGCGCTGTTGATATGTTGTTGTTTCTATGTATTAAGTTTGTAACTCGCTCTGGAACTCCTGGTATGTTAGCGGTATTATTATGATAATCGGCTGCATATATAACGCATCCATATAATTAATGCTTAGTAGTTTATCATAACTTAAATATTCGACGTCTATCTTTATGACATAGTGAATCGTAAGAAAAAGTTATCCCAACTGAACACTACGAAATAAGCAAAATGTACGGACAAAGTGTCTTGAAAAATACGTCGCTTGTAACGTTCGAAATTAGGAAGCAACTGATAGCAAGTACTTTCTCGTGGTTCCCCTAGTACATTATATAAATTGGCAACGTAAAGTTACACGCTGAAATGGAAAGTAACGAGTAACAGTATAGTGAACACCACAATCCTTCTAATTGATTTCGTTCTTTATAAAAAAAGCATGAATTTCCGAGAAAATTCTTACAAACGTTATACTGTTTATGTTAAAATGTACATAATTAAAGCTCAGTTACTGTGTACGTGTTCGCAGTTAGATATACCCAAGTTTTCATGGGGAGTATTGTATGGGCGGCTGCGTTGTTTGAACATGGTTTTTCATGTTGTAATTTGGTCGTTGTATTTACAGTAATCGTACCTTCTAATACATACTAGATTAAACAACATACGTATTATTCAGCTAAGATTTAAGGCTTCTGAAAAATTCATTAGGAAACATGCGATTACTGTATCATTGCCAATAACAAACCCACATTTAACATTGTATAGAGTCAAGTATTGTTTTACACCTTTCCACGGAAATAGAAATCAGTCATTTTAAACAAAGTTATCCGCTAAACAGCTAACCGAATGAATAAAGTTTTGAACAAATCAGTCCAAGAAGCTATATCATTCAAGCGCACATGTCAATCTTGTAACAACAGTTATTGTCATTGAAATAGCATGGCATATGCTATCTCAGACATCTTTTGTTCCAGACATATTTGATTGTATTGGACAAACGTGACTATTAGGCGTATATATCATTCACCAGATAAGGATGTTATTATCTCCGCCGATAAATTAATCAGCTTCCAATCTTTAGACTCTAAATTGTAGGTTATTACATTTTGTCTTTTAATTTTCTGAGTAGGAAGTCGGTTAGAAATTGAAAAATCAAATGCAATCAGAATGCTATGATTCTTAGTTGAAATAAATTTGTGTACCAATAAAATGTAACTTCATCATTTCATGCAACCGTGATGTACGGAAAAAGTATGCGCTATTGATACTTGATACAATATTGACAAAGTTATGAGATGAAAGAAACATTAAAGACATTCATTGCAAACATCAACCAGGATGTAGGATGACTGGCTGAAATATAGTGGTTGTGTGTTTTAAATGTTCTGCCATTCCCTTTATAAGCATCCAACAGGCTTGACGGAAATAGCTTCCACGTCAAAGAGCTATGAAAAGTGGAGGGATGATATGCCTATAGAAATCGACTCGCCTACGCATTACAAGTTTCAGTTATTACTTGTTTGTCTTTTTATTGTTCTATCATAACTAATTGGGTCTAAATGCTCATTTATTTTTTTATATAATGTATTTTACCTCATCTTAGATTTGTAAACATTACCCATTGTCCATTACCCACTGGCATGTGACTGCAGTATTATAACAATTATCAAAAGTGGATGTCCATGGACAAGTTTAATATATGAGATAACTAGGTGGCCAACACGTGAATACTTGATTTTAGAGTCATTCCGGCATAATTTAGGTAATACGGCAACTTTCCCAGCTTTAGATGGTGGATAAAGAATCTTGGTGTCTCTCATCATTTCACTACGGGCGGATCCTGGGTTTTGTAAACAAGCTAGGTGGCTTCTTCCCGTGTGGTATTCAGCACCACAAACGATGTTTCGAACCCGCATCTGCGGCATCGACACCAACATGCGGACGCTTAACTTTGTTTTGGGTACGCTGTTCGTTTTT